>NC_135423.1:7027500-7130000 GCF_051991245.1 Festucalex cinctus | reverse complement strand
AAAAACATAACAAAAGCTTACTGAAAGAATAATTGCCTTAGTCAATTTTTTGCAAAAATATATATATTTTTTGCCTAATTCATCTCTTCATGATGCAAATGGTTCATTTTTTTTTGTGTTTCCTGAAAAATCTGAAAAAATGACTTACATGATTATTTTAAGAAGGCGTTGATATAACAAAAACTAAAATTACAAAATACTAAATACTAAAACTAATAAAAAAACTAAACTAAAATGAAGCAATTTAAAAAAAATAAAAATTTATGAAAATTAAATAAATAAACTTATTGAGTTTACTGAATTTAAAAAACAAAAGTCAAAATTAAAAATTTTCTATTATAATAGAAAACCCCAAAGTACAGTATAGCGAAAATCTGCATAAAACTGATGCCCAATTAAATGTATTTGGGGAGGACTTTGTTTTTTATTTAAAAACTCAATAAAGTCTACAAAAATGCTGTTAAACACTCAATATATGGTTTGTCAGAAAAATGGGGGAATTATGGGGGGGAAATTCCATACAATCTGTGAAAAAAAGAAAACTATGAAGAAAAAAAATAAATGTGCAAATCCAACCGGAATCAACTATTATGACCCTGATCCTGTGATTGGCAGCCGTAAAAAAGGCGCAAGCTCATCCTTAACTTTTTCATGGGGATAAATGAATTTTCTGAGTCGGAATGAAACCGATCATTATCACAACCCAAAATGTCGCCTACGAATATCCCTCACCTGAACCAGAGTGCAAAGACTAATAATAGCTTTTTGCTGCGCGGGCCCAAACCACTTCATGACCCTCCTCCCGGGAAGCGAGGCCTTGAACGCCATCAGCACCACGATGGTCTTCCCCAGGATGCAGGAAACGCAGAGCACGAAGGTGACGCCGAAGGCCGTGCGGCGCAGCATGCACGACCACGGCGAGGGCCGGCCGATGAAGGTGAGCGAGCACAGGAAGCACAGCGTTAACGAGAAGAGCAGAAGGAAGCTCAGCTCCGAGTTGTTGGCCCTGACCACGGGGGTGCTCCGGTGGTAGGAGAAGACCAAGACCGCGGCGCAGGTGCAGAAGCAACCCATGAGGGACATGGCCATCAGCGTGACGCCCATGGTGTCGCTGAACGAGAGGAACTCCACACGTTTGGGGACGCAGGCCGTCCGCTCGTCGTTGGACCAGAACTCGGGCAGGCAGCGCGCGCATTCTATGGCATCTAGGAAACAAAAAAAAAAAAAAACCCCGACATGTTAGCACTCACAGCGGAGAGTCTGGTCACGTACGAGGAGCGAGTCATCCTCACCGGTCTGATTGCTAATCTCCCCTGCTGTACACACCACGCAATCATGGCAGCAGACAGGGAAGTTAGGTCGGATGGCTTTGCGGGTGCCGGGAGGACAAATTTTACTGCAGACTGATAGCGGGACCTGTGCAGCAAAGGCAACACAAACTACACTGGTTCACAGTCAAATAAGGCTGACAAGTCGTATTGGTGGTTCAGTAGTAGAATTCTCGACTGCCACGTGGGAGGCCCTGGTTTGATTCCCGGCCAATGCACCAATTACATGTCAGGTTTACCTGTTTGACACTTATTAACTCATTCACTCCCAGCCATTTTCATGTTCTATTGCTATAAAAACATGGAACCTACCAATGGAAAAATGTCTCTTCGTTCATCAGGAAAAAAAAAAAAAAAAAAAAAAAATACGGTATATTTTTTTTTATCTGTTAGAATTAGCGTTAGAATTAGCTAAGTTTCATCATTATTCACAAACCTGTTGAAAATACTTGGAAAAAGAGCTTGTTGCAACATGGACCTGGTTGATCTCTTATACTTCGCTGCCACCTGCTGGTCGTTTTTTTTTTTTTGGGGTAATAACTACCATCGCTTTAAGCGACCACTGCAGGTCAGAAACTGCATCAAAGCCTTCATACAAAAACTCTAGCAAACAAAAACCTAAAAAAACGTATAAATACGTTTTTGGGAGTGAATGAGTTAAACACAACAAAAAGGCGAAAAGACCCTCAGTTCAAAGCTCGTGAGGAGAGAGAAGAACTGACTAATACAATTCAGTACTGCACTCTGAAGAAATCCCCTCCTCACCCTCTCTTTTTATTTGGTTTCCACGCCCCTAGTTCCAACTCTAATAATGCAAATGCAAAACATAGTTGGAACAAAGTGTACTTGTTTGTCTATGTCTATATTAATATTGAGGCACTTAATCGCTAATGCAAGCCCGTATTGAGCTCCTCCACATATTGACTCGCTTCAAAGCATTTTACAATCCCCTTCATCTGACAATTAGCGTATTTTAAACATAGAAGGGCCAAAACATACCTCATGAAAATTAAACTGCACTAAAAAACTAGCCACCAGAGGGTGCTATAACTGCATAAATGGAAATCAACCTGACTTTTCTTTAACAGATGTGTAGCTTTTAAATATTGTGAACATGACGACGACGATATTGTGGCAGTTTTAATATCACGATATCACGATATTGCCGGTATCGTTACATCCCTAATAAATGCAGAGCTAATCAAATCAGTGTATCATTCGTTCAGTCACTTTTCCAAACAAAATGGGAAGAAAAAAAATATATGACTTGTTTTCTCAATATTCGTTTCAAAAACCAAAATGAAGCGAACGGAGAACGACTCGTTTTCCGAGTTCGATTTTGTGCACAAATGGAAGATGGGAAACACGGTTTTATGTCAACAAGACTATGAAAACTTTTTTTTTTTTATTGTGCATTTAGAACAGATATAAAATTTGGGATTAATCGTGAGTTAACTATTGCAGCATGGCGATTAATTCCGATTAAAAACGTTAATCGCCTGACACCGCTACATTTGATACAGCTCTTGTATTAGATGTGTTGTGTTTCAATGAGATTTTTACTTGGGTCTGGTTGCCGTTCCACACGATGTCCTCGCTTTGGATTCGGAGCTTCTGCTGCCCGTCCCCGACCGTCTCGCCAAACTTTCCGATGGTGACAAACCGAATCCCTCCGCTTGGGCTCAGCTGCCAGTTGACAAGGTCGTACATGGCCGCCGGGTCGCCATTCTCGTCAAATGTGATTTCATCCCCAAAGGAGTTGAAGTACTCCACTTGTTTGATGTAGTGAAGCAGCTACGGATAAAGAATGTTGGTGAGATGATTGAGAACCAAAGTCATTTATAAATATAGCGATCAGTATTCACATGGATGAATATCGCTCATCATCAATAATAACAATTAATGGTATTTTGAGCAAAATTGCCATTGCAGAAGTGTTCTGCTAGCCCATCACATTAATCCGTAACTAAGTAGGGCTTTAGATGGTCAAATAATTTATTTAGGCTGCCATCTGCATAGGACCTGTTAGTCAATATGCTGGTTTACAAATCTGAATTTAACAGACAAGCCCAGTGAGACCCTCTTCCATGTCTACCCGTTGAAAAACATACTTGACGAATATATACGTTGGTGGCAGTGAACGATTGATTTGTAATTCAAGTTCAAGTTCACATGGAAAGGTTCTAGTGCATTTCATCCTAAAATAACATTTACTTACCTCATTCACTACCAACCCGGTAAAAATAGATCTTTGACGTCTAAAGCCGTCATTGGCACTGAATGAGTGGTGAGTATCTGAGTTGTGTATTTTGTAATAATACCTGCCATGGCTGGATGCTACGAGCATCTGGACAAGTCTGAAGATGAAAAGGGCCTTTCCCGTCCTCACAGCGTCCCATGCTCCTCAGCGCGTACACTATCGCGTACACTGCTTTGTAGACATTATATGAAATCCTCAGCTGGGACACATCCGAGTAGATGTTGGCCACCGTCCTCAGATCTTCAGCTCCAGTGCACGGCGCTTTAACACTTCCCTCACCAAGGCTGCATTTGAAAACCTCTTCCCAAAACGGTATCAGAAAAGGGTCTTCGCGAGCGTCCGGGCTGGACGGATGCAGGCGGAGCAGGAAGTCCCGCAGTCCGGGGATGTGGACTCGACGGATGGCGAAGCCCATGGAGCCCTGCAAGATGCCGCGGTACTTCTCGGGAGTCGAGAGGACGGCCGCCGTGCTCCATGCCTCGCTTGCCAGCCACTGTATGCCGTCCAGACCCTCCCTGCCACGGTGGGAGCATGATCGTATTTCCGAGAATGATTGGGAAAATGAAGACGCGTCCTACCTGAGGGCCTCATCGAAGAGCGCAGCTGCGTCCTGTTCCACGGCAAACAGCAGGATCACGCGCGCGCCGGAGGAGCGGATATTGGAAATGATGGATGAAATGGCCTTCTGCGCTCGGTTCTTGGGGACGATTTCATGGAGGGCCACACATGCGCCTAGTTTTCGAACCTGAGACGTACAGTAAGGCAGCGTGAGGCAAGGATTGCACATCACTCAACAAACGTGCCACAAATCGGCAGTGCTAATTTTGTCGACGAAAAATTTGCCGTCATCATTTTCGTCACGGAAATCTTTTTTTCAGACAAGAATGAAACAAAAATGAAAATGGATGCCATTCATTGAGACGAAAACAATAACAAAAATTGACTGACAATTTCGCCAATTGACTAAAACGAAAATAAAAACAACCGAGACAAAAACTCACACAATCCAATCAGAAGGAACAAAACGCTGGTTGGAGAAAAGAATCACTCAGAAACTGTTCAGTGATCACGACACTTTAGTTCATGTAATTTCATGTCATTTAATTTAATGAATTTATTTTATTTATTTCATTGTCCGTCTGTAAGATTAATCGCAAGCAATTATGCACTTTTTTTTTTTTAATTTAGGTGAAGACTAAGTTATACTATTGTCAGTTTAACATGTTTCATTGAAACAATTAAATAATGACTACACTAAGTGATGTGGGTGAGAGCTGCGCACATTGAGGAAACGCTCTCATGGATGCCGCCTCACCTCATCAGCAAAGATGTTTGCACCTCCCCGGCCGTACGCGTCATCCCCTGCGATCACACCCACCCAAGTCCAGCCGAAATGTTTGACCAGTTGGACCAGCGCATCCACCTCAAGGAAACACACACAAAGGACATGACGCCTCATGTTGAATAGTCATCTATTTTCATGGATAGAGTACACATGAAATGGTCGAAAAAGTTCACGCCACAGTCACGATTACCAAGTCATCGCAAATTCAAGTAATCACATTTTGCTGGAAGTATCTGA
Source organism: Festucalex cinctus (assembly GCF_051991245.1). Lineage (NCBI taxonomy): Eukaryota > Metazoa > Chordata > Actinopteri > Syngnathiformes > Syngnathidae > Festucalex > Festucalex cinctus. Next base: position 7,124,830 of record NC_135423.1, on the reverse strand, counting down.
AAACAAATGTGATTAGTCGCTGTTGGTGACCAATGCAACATGTGTTGTGTTTCAGTTTTGTTTGAGTTGGTTTTGTTTTATTTTGGTGAGAGTGTTGGTTGTCTGGTGTTCTTGTGTGTTTCCCTTGTCTCGTTGTGTCTGAGTAGGTCCATCTGTGTGTCATCCTAGCTGTGTATTGTTAGTGGCTCGTTAGTGTTTGTATTTAGGGAGTGGTGTTAGTTTCATGGGGTGTGGGAGCATTACCTTACTTTGTCTTGTCCTGGTGTGGTGCTTTGTCGCTGTTTAGTCAGGTTTATCTATGTTTGGTCAAGTTTAATTATGTCTGGTCAAGTTTAACTAAGTTTGGGCTAGTTTATCTGAGTCTGGTCAAGTTAACTAAGTCTGGTCAAGTTTCCACGTCTACTCCAGTCTCCTCGTCTTCTCCAGTCTCCTCGTCTACTCCAGTCTTTCATGGGTCAAGTTTAATTAAGTCTGGTCAGGTTTAACTAAGTCTGGTCAAGTTTATCTCAGTCTGGTCAAGTTTCCACATCTCCTCAAGCTTCCACATCTCAAGTCTCCTCGTCTTCTCCAGTCTCCTCGTCTACTCCAGTCTCCACGTCTACGCCAGCCTTTCACGGGTCAAGTTTAATTAAGTCTGGCCAGGTTTAACTAAGTCTGGTCTAGTTTATCTGAGTCTGGTCAAGTTTAACTAAGTCTGGTCAGGTTTATCTAAGTCTGGTCAAGTTTCCATGTCTCCTCAAGTCTCAATGTCTCCTCCAGTCTCCTCGTCTTCTCCAGTCTCCTCGTCTATGCCAGCCTTTCACGTCATGCTAAGTCAAGTATTCCTCTCTCATGTCCTGTCATGTCAAGTCTCCCTCCCTCACATCATGCCCAGTCAGTCCACGTTCCATCCAGTCCTTTATTTAGTGCCAGTCAATAAAGTTATTCTCTTTCCTGTCAAGTCCTCTTCTTGCCTGGTTTCTCCGCCTTTGGGTCCCACCACATCCACATCATAACAACATGTGTCCACCATCCACTTTTGAATCCTCAGTTGAGAATCACTGTCATAGCAGGTTGAAACTTTTTCAACCCTCCTTTAAAACGATTTGTACAATTGACAAAACTTAGTAAGACCTCGGAACAGTGAGGGTGACTCACCTGGAAGAAGTCACTGGGCATGGTCCTTAGAAAAGCAGGAAACTCCTTTTTGTCACTCAGACAAGCACAGCTAGAAAAGTAACTGACCTAAGAGACATAAACAAATATATGTTACTTTGGAAATTTACCGGTAATTAGTTACAAGTTATCCTGTTGAAAATATAACACTGGTAGTAGCATAAATATTTCAATTACTTTCTGAATGCAATACTACTAATTACATCTGATGACTTTTTATTTTATTTATTTATTATTTTTTAATGCTTTCAACTGTTACCCATGTTCACATAAGACCTGACCGGCAATTCTTAAGACTACACAAAGACACAAAATTAGGGGTGTCAGGCGCTAAAGAATTTTAATTGTAATTAATCGCATGACTTCAATATTTAACTCACGATTAATCTAAAATTTTACATCTGTTCTAAATGTACAACAAAATGTACAATAATGTTTTCCCGAAGTTTTCATACTCTTGTTAACATAAAAGTGGGGAAAAATGTGAAACAAATACAAATATGGCTGCATCTTTTAGTCATCGATACAGTAATTTCATAATTCATAAAACAGTTAAAATTAAAATAAAAAGTACTGTACAGTATAAAATGAGAGTGATATTGATTTGTGTTTTCATTTTTTTGAAGTTTGAAGTTTGAAGTTTGAAGTTTGAAGTTTATTGAACACATGCATATATACACGTACAACCATACAAACACATAAAGTTAAAAATAAAAAAATAAAATAAAAGAAACATCCAATAAACATCTATGTATATGTTCAAGGGAGTAGGAAGAAGTCGAAAACTTATCCAGTCCTACCCCTTATTCTTCATATCCTATCACTTATTTATAATAAATTACATTTTTAATAAAAGAAAATATAATGCTACTCGTATAAAAAAAATAAAATAAATAGAAAAATAGTAGCTAGTAGATGGCAATAATTGCATTTGTAAGATGGTGACAGCTCAGTGCATTTTTTGTTTTCATATTAAGCGCGATCTAATTTTTAACATGAAATTCTGCACACCTTTAAAATTGTAAAATACAACTTGGTCAATAAAGTCTAAAGTCTAAGTCTAAGTCCACAATTATATGCATTACTGTTAAATTTTTTACTGCTAAATTTTGACGTGGACGTGTCTGCCACGTCTCTGAATCTTTGTGGCGATTTTTCAAATGTGACAAAGTAATTTAATTACATATCTTCCTTCTAAATGTAATTAATTATTGTTACTCCGCAAACCTGCTCATACATTATTATCAAATAAACTCCACTTTTGATCAAAATAAGTCCAAAACTGTTGGCTTTAGAATGAATTCCATTTTATTTTTATTTTTTTTTAAGAGAGATGGAATTCATTCAATTCATCAATTTAAAAAAAAAAAAGAAAAAAGAATGAATTCCATTTTATTTTTATTTTTTTTAAGAGAGATGGAATTCATTCAATTCATCAATTTAAAAAAAAAAAAGAAAAAAGAATGAATTCCATTTTAAACAACAACAACAACAACCCAAAGAACTGAAACTGTATTTTCCGCTCACCTGCGGCACATGGAAGACCCCTAAGAAACGGGCCACGACCAGCGACTGGGTGGAGCCTCCGTCGCCTATCACGACAGGTACGGCCCCCCTGCAGACGCTTTGGCTGTGCAGCCCACCTTCATCCGCGGATGCCTTTTCGCTGCGCATCAGCTCCATGGCGGCCTTGAGAGCCTGGTGGGGGGTACTGCACGAGTCGTAGATCTTATATCCCAGCGTGATGTTGGGAAGGAGTTTGCCCTCCCTGTTGATCTCCTCGATAGCAAAAATCATGGTCTGCATCCAGCGGAATGTCCGGAAGTTAAATCTGTGGGGCAAAACGGTAGGAAACGAAATCTGGTCACACACACACATCTCCTCCAAAGTGGTTACCTGGTGCATTGCGTGGGCGGAGGCCTGGAGGTGAAGGTCAGACTGGGCTCCACCACCATATCGTGAAGGGAGAAGAGCCCCCCCAAAACGATGTCTCCCTTTTTCCCCAGCACTGGCAGCCTCATAGAACCCGGAATCACGTCGCAAAGTTGCGTCTGGTCTTGGTAGGATTTATGGGGGAATAACATGGTCACCCACAGGATGTTCCACATCTCCAGACTCCAAACCTGAAACATTGTTTTTCTGAAAAAACTTGGTTAAAAATACCAAAAAAAAATGCTTTCAAAGGCTACAAGTCATTTTATGTGAAATCCTCATTCGTGGAACCTTACACAGTACTTGAAAGCAACAGTGTAAGCGCGACACAGACCAGCCACAAGCCTCTTATAGGCTTCAGCGTACGCTGGATATGCGCCCTGTCGCATAGCATCACAATCACATTTCAACTGATTTCCCCCGAGCCAGCAAATCAATGGAAAAGGAAAGCTGTTGCCCGTGTAAATAACAACCATAATAAGGAGCCACTTTAGCCAAAACCAGACAAGACATTTGCGGTGTCATGTCGCCGTGTCACGCTTGAGCGGGCCTAAGTCAACCTTCAGTGATCGGGAGAGACGGACAGCAACACACTTACACAAGTGATACACACACCCACACACACCCACACACACACACGTGCACGCAAGTCTCCATATTGGGGGGCTGTAAGCAAATTGTAAAAGACACAAGCTCATGTCTTTTTCTTTATCAAGGTCTCAAAACCTCAATAGCAAAACAGAAAACAAATAAGTCAAGCGACTACTGTGCGTAGTTGGTGCTGGTTTTTACAATGACCACAAATATGTTGTTGTTGTTGTTTTTTTCCCCCAAACGTTATTTGGCAGTTTTAGGAGATAAATTATGCACTTGTATCAAAGTTGTACTCACACTAGGGGAGGTGTTTTGTTATGAAATAAGTTCCTGTGTGTTTTACGGTGCTAAAAGTGTGCCTGGTTGCCTGGCTCATGTTTTTACAATATTGCAACCTTTTTTTTTTTTTTTTTTTTTATATATCGCCAATCTCCTCACAATATCGTAACGTGACCTTCATATCGTGATAATATCGTATTGTGATGTTTGGATATCGTTACATCCCTCATGATAACATGAAAAGCATTCTCTTCCAACAATGATGTAAATTTCAGAAACATTCAAAAATAATCCATCCATCCATTTTCTTGACCGCTTATTCCTCACAAGGGTCGCGGGGGCTGCTGGCGCCTATCTCAGCTGGCTCTGGGCAGTAGGCGGGGGACACCCTGGACTGGTTGCCAGCCAATCGCAGGGCACACAGAGACGAACAACCATCCACACTCACAAGCACACCTAGGGACAATACGGAGCGCCCAATTAACCTGCCATGCATGTCTTTGGAATGTGGGAGGAGACCGGAGTACCCGGAGAAGACCCACGCAGGCACGGGGAGAACATGCAAACTCCACCCATGAAGGCTGGAGCCTGGACTCGAACCGGAGTCCTCAGAACTGGGAGGCGACGTGCTAACCAGTCATCCACCGTCCCGCCCTTCAAAAATAATACCAAATGTACAATATAGCAGCATAAATTAATGGAATTGTTGGATTAATTTTTTTCCTGGTCACACAACTTCGCTGGATGGACAGAGCTCATAGCGACCAATCATAATGGGACCAAGTCATACAATGTGACAGCTTCTCTCACAAACTCCATTTTAATTCAACTCAACTTTATTTATAAAGCGCTTTAAGAACAGGCATTGCTGTATACAAAGTGGTGTACATAAACATAAATATCAGTTTTGCAGTAAACAAGAACAAAGCAAACATTTTGAAGTGAGAATACAGGTTTCTGTTTTTTTGGTTTTACAAGTAAATACATTTTACATCAGTAAATAAATAAGAAGTAGTGAATAAAGAGATAAATGAATACATAAATAAGTAGACTAAACATCAAACTCATACACACCACAAAACACCAAGAACAAGTCTCATGATGTGCCAAAAGCCAACTGAATTATTGCTTTATATTAAATTTGAAATTGATACAGCGGAACCTCGAACAAACGGGTGGTAGCCAACCAGCCTGACAAAGTGGTGGTTGTGAATTATGCCTCCGACTGCCACTCATAATTCTTGCTACTGATAAAGGAATCATTGTGAAGAATTCACAGGAAACTCGTGACATCACATCCAAGTTTGCATGTCCAACTTGGACAAAGTAACAGATTGAAGCTATCGGCTGTGGGGATGTTTTTCATTTTAATCAGCAGCGATAATCAGCTGCCGGCGCAGATCACAACACACACTAGGGATGCACTTAAATGTGTTATTGTGTCTATTCCTTCGGCCGCCTGCTGACTTGATTCCCAGCGGGCCGCCAGGCAAGCAAAGACAAGCAAGAGTTTCCAGTAAGACTGATGCCAGGTGAGGCTGAGGCGGCATGGGAAACGCATACGCTCATCAAGTGCGGCCGGGGAAATGAATTTATTTAACGTTTAATTGAAGGAGCACTGCACAAGTTCAAAACAAGCTAATTGGCTGATTTTGGCTTTCCAATAACATCTTGCTTAATCATTCACTTTGTTAGAATTCATTAAATAAAGGCCACTTCAACATAAGCGGTTATTATGTGCATTAAAGGGATACTTCACTTATTTAGCCCATTATAGCAATAAAAAGTTAATATTTTGTCTGTAATTAATTTGATACTTTCATTATTTTTCATTAGTACCTTTAAAAACATATTTTGCAACTTGCTGTCGACTGAAAATGACATCACAAGGGCTCAGGTAACCAATCACAGCTCTGCTGTTTTCTAGGTTTGGTCATGTGACATTCACAAGCTGAGCTGTGATTGGTTACCTGAGCCCTTGTGATGTCATTTTCAGTCGACAGCAAGTTGCAAAATGTGTTTTTAAAGGTACTAATTGTACATTAAAAGTAATGAAAATATCAAATTTATTAAAGGTAACATATTAATGTTTGACTGCCAAAAATGACTAAATAAGTAAATTATCTCTTTAACATTGTGTTTTCTTTGCAAGTATTTTGCCCCATTATTCTCGATTGGTCTCGTAAGCCCCACCCTGCTCCATCTGTGTCAGCCAATCAGGTTCCAGTCTGCTACCTCGTTTTAACAATCGTCTCATCTGCAGGTTAGTGGGCCACTTTTCATCTATCACATTCATTTTATGAAGCCTCCACTGAATGAGGTTCTTCTTAAAGTGCTCTCATTTACATCAGGATCCGCCAATTACCACAGTTTTCATATCTCTATTCAGCGTCATGCATTGGTGCACTTTTTAATTGAGCTCAATTCAGCTGCAGTGGTCAAAAGGGTCACTTGAGATACCGTTGAACAAAAAATCCGGATTGGGCATCATGCCCTACAGTATGAATGTAACATTAGCGTTAAAATCTCTACTATTCAATTCAGCTCACCGTGTTTATTTCGCCCCCTAGTGGCTGAACGTTACAGGTTTGACCTGAAAGTGAAACTAACTCATATATAAATATATTCTCGACACGTAGACATTTAATTAGAATTCTGAAAAATATTTTCAAATGTGTTGGTACGATCTTGTACATATATTGAGCTGAACGAGGAGCTCATTTCTTTAAATCAATAAATCAGGCCAGATGTTTGAGCAAGAGAGTAAAATATATATATATATATATATACACAGGTCTTTCTTTAAAAATTTCTGTCATTTTTTTGGAGGGATTTTTTGCAGTAGTGGTCTCGAGGGTCCCTAATTTTAGATATACTTTTTCTGGATTTACTTGTGCATTTATTCATTTTATATTTATTTTAATGTTAAAAAAAAACAACATACTATTTTATAGCTTTGCATTGAATTCCAAAAAATAACTTAAAAACAATTTTAATACTTCATATAAAGATATTTATTTTTATTTTTAGTTGTATTAATATTTACATTTTTTTTTTTTGTATATATATATATATTTTTGTTCACACCCACCACCTACCATAAAAAGCTGTAGTTGCACAATAAATCCAGGAGGTGACACAATAGCCCATCATATGTGGGTGTATGTCTAATATTAAACTACAATAGCAACAAAAAAAATTAAAAAAATCAACCCATCCATAACTTTCTCCTCATCAGGTCATTGCGTGAGCTGGAGCCTCTCCAAGCTCACTTTGGGTAAGATTTACTAACTCACAGTTAATAACTTTATCACATGTATAGTTTAAATACTAAATTGTTTGTGGAAGCTGAGGGAAGAGGTCAAATCTGTGTGTTTTGTGGAACATCAAGGTCAAATACAAGTGATCATTTTGTTAAACGTTTCCTGAGGGTCGGACGACTCACCTGGGAGGTCACACTGCAAAATATTCAAGAGCAAGTTGTGACAAAGGTAACAGATACTGAATTCCTGAGGGGCGTTTTAGCTCGTTAGTGTACCTCAGGTGTAAGTCAAGGTCAAGCCCGAGGCACCAGACCTTGTTTACATCCCACATGGCTGACCCTCGGGAGACTTGGGAGGTGTTTGATCCTCTGACACCACTGCCAACACAAACATCCTCTTTTTTTTTTTTTTTAAATAATTAAATGTGGCCCAAGAGGCAAATCCGCCGATAGCTAAACATCCCCTTCCGTGGAACATAACAATCAGAGCAAATTAAAGATGACACGGGCCAATGCTCTGCTTAATCAGGTGTGTGCAAGTGTTTACTTTGACCACCTGTCAAAAGAGAAACTTTAATCCTCTTATCCAGATGCAGAATTCTTTCAAATTAATTACAATGAACAACAAAACCAAACAATATATAGCTGGTCTCGGGCGTAAACATCATTTCATGTTGTTTTTTTTTCACATATCTGTATTATTGGTCAGTCCAAATGTGTTTTTAAAATTTTTTGAACAATATTACGTGCTGAAAATGGATTGCGCTCCTAAATGATGTCATGCTAATAGTTGAACAAATGTGCTGTTTTGGGGGTCTTTGGGTGGTACAAGGATTCCGCCCAAAATCTGTAAAGGTCAACCTTGTTCTCTTCAGGACAAACTTCAGAGAATTACATTCAGCGTAAGCATTCGCCATCAAGGAGATCGACGAGTGCTCCCAGCTGCCAAACTTCCTCACAAGGTTGACATCATCCAGACTGTAAAACTGTTCAAGGAAGGCTCTAGGTCAGGTCACCATTGTTACCATGTTCCAAATGTTTGGGACTTTCCAAATACCATCATTAAACGTTTGTGTCACTGTCACTCAATTGGGAGCCGCTGCACTGTTACGGCTTTGCCACCACTTCCGGTCCTCGAGGTCCGGAGTCCTGCAGGTTTTAGATCTTTCCGCCTCCCCACACACTTGCTACTCAAGATCAGGATCTTTATCAAGCATGCTGATGAGCTGATTATATGAATCAAGGTATGCAAGTGGGCGGAAACTAATCTAAAACCTGCAGGACTCCGGACCTCGAGCACCGGAATTGGTGAACCCTGTACTAGAGGAAGCTAAAACCAGAACCTGATCAGACAGATGTGGAATAGCAATAAATCCTGGACCAAAGACAAATATCTGGTCATCAAGAGGCACTCTGGCATCCTGAGTACCATCAGAGAGACCAAGATCCTTGACGCATCTCTGAATTTTAACAACAAGCCTTTCAATGAATTCTGGGGAAGCCGCATGTAATATGTCATGTAGAAAAAAAAAATCAATGTCAACCGGTTATGTCCGACAAGATACTTTAACGGGGGGGAAAGTTCAAGGTCACCACCTTGAGTTAATGGCATTAAAAACTACATAGACTGTCATGAGTCTGACGGGGGTATTCTGCTGCTGTAACTAAAGACTGTGAACTTCTCTTTTCAGTCAGCTGAAAGCATACACGAGAAAGGCAATCCTGTCGCGAATACGAGCTGTGATATACTCAAATGGTTTTCCTGAAACAAAACGTTTTATGTGTAAAAAAATAAAGATGGTCTCGTTACAGAAAACAATGACATCTGTCTCTGCATTAAAGGAGAGAATCTACACGGAAATGCAAATAGGCTTTGATTCAAAAGTTTTAACTGCAGGGATTACCGTTTTTAAAATAACGATATTAAGCCTTTCATATTTATAGTACATGCTTCCGATGCATTTGCCTCCTCTTAACCCCACCTCATGGGTCACCTCTAACACATATAAAACCCAGTGTGAGCTTTGATTCATAAGAATAGTCTGTATGGGATGTCGCACTGTGGTTTAGCTTCATGCTCAGACACCATGGCATACACAATCAGTTGGGCAGATCAGGGTTTGGCACTTCTACACCTCTTCCTGGTAGGGTCTTTCTCCTGGGCTGAGCAGCCAATCTGCCGGCGCAGAGGAGATACAGAGACACCCCAGCTGTTTAAGGGTGGAGACATCATGTTAGGGGGAATCTTTTCCTTCCACAGTAGCTGGAAAGACCGACAGGACAGCTACGTACAGCGGCCGCAGCCACTGCAGTGCACCAGGTAAGCTACCAGGCTCAGGTTAAACTGCATTCCTTCAAATGCTGCTTCATTCAATCGTCTGTGCCCAGTTTGAATTTTAGGGGCTTCCAGTTTGCCCAGGCTATGGTCTTCGCCATCGAGGAGATCAATAACAGCACCAGCCTGCTGCCTGGCCTCTCGCTGGGTTACAAAATCCATGATTCTTGTGGCTCCATTGCTCGAGGGGTGAGGGTCGCACTAGCTTTGGCCAATGGGGACGTAGACAGTCCTTTGGAGAAGCTTTGTACCAGACCAGCCCAAGTGCAGGCCATTGTGGGAGAGACATCTTCCTCTCCTTGCATGGCTATAGCGACCACCATCGGACCCTTCCGCATCCCGCTTGTGGGTAGAATTAGACCAAGGTGCACTGTGCTCGCTATCTGATGTAAATATTGTCAGTAATGTCTTCCTCTTTCTCCGCAGATCAGCCACTTTGCCACTTGCGCTTGTCTCAGTGATAAAGTCAAATACCCATCTTTCCTGAGAACCATACCCAGTGACTATTACCAGAGTAGAGCCCTCGCTCAGCTTGTCAAGCACTTTGGGTGGACCTGGGTGGGAGCTATCAGAACCAATGACGATTATGGCAATAACGGAATGGCCACGTTCACAGAGACTGCTAGACGGCTTGGGATCTGTCTGGAGTACTCCGTATCTTTCTTTAGGACGGATCCACCACACAAAATACAAAAGATAATCGATGTTATTAAGGGTTCTACTTCCAAGGTGATTGTTACTTTCCTTTCCCATATGGACCTGGATGTATTAATACACCAGCTGTCTCACCACAACCTGACTGGCTACCAGTGGGTCGGCACAGAGGCTTGGATCTTTGATTCCCAAACCGCAGCTTTGGATCAGTCACATATCCTAAATGGAGCCCTCGGGCTGTCCATCCCTAAAGCGCATATTGGCGGCATGAGAGAGTTTATCTTGGATGTGAAGCGTCTGAATTCATCCGGTGATGATAACACATTCAGGCAATTCTGGGAGATATTATTCAACTGTCAGCTTGAGCGAACAAATTCATCGTCCGCGAATCAGAGGGAGTGCAGCGGCTTAGAAGACCTTAGCGGTGTGCAAAACAGCTTCACCGACATGTCACTCATGCCCATCTTTAATAATGTTTATAAAGCTGTGTATGCTGTGGCCCATGCACTTCATGCTATTCTTAACTGCAATACGAAATGCGATACCAGGGTGCAGTTAGAGCCATTCACGGTAAGTACGAACGAAAGTGGTATTTTGTTTTTTTTTAACGCCACACCGTCAACTAAATAGCACCACTGTGTATCTCACCTCAGATTTTACACCACATGAAGAAAATTCTTTTCCGAACTAAAGAAGGAGATGAGGTATATTTCGATGAGAACGGAGATCCAGCAGCTAAGTATGAAATTATAAATTGGCAGCCAATAGAAAACGGGACAGTCAAATTTGTCACAGTCGGTCTCTACGACGCGACTGCGGACAAACGGCTGAATCTGCATAATAAGTCTCTGGTTTGGGCAAAGAACTCTCTGCAGGTGAGCTAAACTGTGATTTCCAGTGTTGATTGTGAAACATGGTTAGGAATTCCCATTCATTTTCATCCTGCAGGTCCCTGTGTCGGTTTGCAGTGAGAAATGTCTGCCAGGGACACGTAAGGTCCTGCAGAAAGACAAGCCCATTTGCTGCTATGACTGCGCAAGGTGTGCTGAGGGCGAATTCAGCAACACCACAGGTAGGTTATATGAGAGCAGGGTTCCCCAAATCCAGTCCTCGAGGGCCAGAGTCCTGCAGGTTTTAGATGTTTCCGCCCACGAGCACACCTGATTCATATAATCTGCTCATCAGCATGCCTGATAACGATCCTGATCTTTAGTATCAGGTGTGTCGGTAGGCGGAGACATCTAAAACTTGCAGGCCCTCGAGGACCGGAATTGGGGAACAATCCTCTATTAACTCATTCACTCCCAACCATTTTCACAGAAGCAATCCCGTTCGCTCCCGGCTGTTTTACAGGATTTTGACTGATTTTGCAAGGCCCACAGAATATTGTGTTCAATTGCTATAAAAGCATGGAACCTATCAAAAGAAAGATTAAAGTCTCTTCTTTCATCAGGAAAAAAAAAAGTATGTTTCTATCTGTTTCCGTTTTACAGCAATTAGCATTAGAAGAGAGCTAAGTTTCATCAGTTTTCACAAATCTATTTAAAATTGTAAGTACTTTAGCTTTTTTTTCTACATGGCCCTGGTTGATCTCCTTTGCTCTGCTGCCACTTGCTGGCCGTTTGTGTAATAACTACCATTTCCGCAACCGTTCTTTGCAGTTGAGAGGCTGCATCAAAGCCTTCTGTATGCTCTAGCATAAAAAACAACAAAACAACAACAAAAACGTATAAATACGTCTTTGGGACACTTAGAAAAAAAAAATTTTTTTAAACGTATTTACACATTATTGGGAGTTAGGAAGGTTGGGCAGACCAAAATATTCGGTTTAACTGCACCAAGTCATGAGCACTCATCAAGAGTTGTATTTTAAAAGTGCCTTTCCAAAGTTTTGCATTGACAAATTCATATGAGTGGTTTGCATGTCTTCCTCGCAATCAAAAGGGCCTGGGTTCGAATCTCAGCTCAGGCCCTACTGTGTGGAGTTTTCATGTTCGTTTCTTCTAGTACTTTGGCTTCTTCCTACATTGCAAAAAATACTAGGTTCATTCAAGACTCTAAATTGTCCATAGTTGTGAATATAAGGGGCAATGGTTGTTTGTCTAAATGTGATCGGTTGGCAACCAGTCCAGAGTGTATCCCTTGGAATATGTCCCAACTCACCTGCGACCCTAATGAGAGTAGGTGCCACAGAAAATATATGTATGGATGGTAGTTTTTTTTGTGACTCATGCTTGCACCGTTTCTTCACTCAATATTACGTACGATACAAATGTTCCCTTTTGCATCTTCAGATTCTGTCACATGCACCCGATGCCACCCCGAGTTCTGGTCAAATGAGAGAAGAGACTCCTGCACGAGAAAGGAAGCACAGTTCCTGTCGTACGAAGAGGTCATGGGAGCTCTGCTGACCGCGGCGTCTTTATTGGGCTTGTGCTCGACGGCCGCCGTGGCGTGCCTTTTCTTCAAATACAGGAAAACTCCCATCGTCAGGGCCAACAACTCGGAGCTGAGCTTCCTGCTGCTCCTCTCCTTAACATTGTGCTTCCTATGCTCGCTGACCTTCATCGGCCGGCCCACCGTGTGGTCCTGCATGCTACGCCACACGGCGTTCGGCATCACCTTTGTGCTCTGCATCTCCTGCGTACTGGGGAAAACTGTCGTGGTGCTGATGGCGTTCAGGTCCACGCTTCCAGACAGTCATGTCATGAAGTGGTTTGGGCCTCTTCAGCAAAGACTCAGTGTCCTGGTTTTCACTCTCATCCAGGTGGTTATCTGTGTCCTCTGGCTCGTAATCGCACCACCGTTTCCTTTCAAAAATTTCGAGGAGTTTAAAGATCAAATCCTCTTGGAATGTGCTATGGGTTCGGCCGCGGGCTTCTGGGCTGTGCTTGGCTACATCGGAATCTTGGCTATGTTATGTTTTGTTCTGGCCTTTCTAGCGCGCAAACTGCCCGATAACTTTAACGAAGCCAAACTGATCACCTTCAGCATGTTGATATTTTCTGCGGTATGGATCACTTTTATTCCGGCTTATGTCAGCTCTCCGGGCAAGTTCAGCGTTGCTGTGGAAATATTTGCAATATTAGCCTCCAGTTTCGGACTGCTCATTTGCATATTTATTCCGAAATGTTACATTATACTCATGCAGCCTGAGAAGAATACAAAGAAGAGCATCAGAAGTAAAGGGACAGTAAAATCCTTATGAAAACAGATTGGGAAACAGTGAAAATGTATATAACAAGGTTGTCATTACAATAATTAATCAATTCTATAACTAAATAATCAATAATTAATAAATTATTCAGGGGGTTGGTAGGATTCTTTAGTCACTCCTTATAATTACGATGTGATTTTTTTTTTTTTTTTTTTTTTTTTGGTCAGGCTTCGTTTAAGGTTGCAAACAGAAGACGTTCGTCAACAGTTTTAATGATTTTTCTTCTTGTTTTGCGAACAATAATAATTTACTTCACTTCACCTATCTAAGTACTAAGCATGCCCGAAACTAATCGTCTTCAGAGTAAAATTATCACAAGCCTTCAGGGCAGTTCCACGCTCCCAACCATTTTATATTTCAAACCTTTATTAAATCTTAAAATCGCAAAAGATTATTGAGGTTAAACCCTGTTGAAAGAACCAAAGGACAAACACCAAACAACAGAGCAAACATTCTTAGAAAATGTTCCATTCAAAGCAAAGTAGTCCTTGATCATGTTATTGAAATTCAACATGGTAACAATTGTGCAAAGTGGGGAAAGTTTTGCGGAGGAACTAGTATGTAAGAAAGGTCCATAAAATCTTTATTGACTGAATTTGGCGGACGATGAATGGACCAAAATTTACAGCATAATTTATCCTCAGAAAAGAGGTCACTGTTATAGCTTCACTTTATCCTTTCTAACATGTTCACACATCATGTGTCAGTGTCCCAATAAAAAGGAAGATGTCCAATATTTCACAACTTTTTGTTTGATCTCCCATTTATGCTCTTTATACAAAGTATTTTGTAGAAATAAAATCCATATTTCCACTAACAACACATTTTGACTTGTTTTTTTTCCGGGTCTCTTGAGGTACAAGATGAACCATGACAACTTGTCCCTCCTTGGTGTATAAAGCGAGCAGGACCGGCTGTCCTGCTCCGCACAGTGACACCATGTCAGTGTCGAGCCTGCTGATCTTGGTAATGCTCATCGAGAATAGGGTGGAGTGCGTGTGCCGCATGAGAGGATCACCACTCCCGCCTGAGCTGGCACAGGACGGGGATGTTGTCATTGGAGGCATTTTTTCATTCCGTACTAGGCAGACTTATGCGGTCAATACATTTCAAGTGATTCCAGAGGTGCGGACATGTAAAAAGTACGTACAGTAGTGTTTAATACTATTTGGCTAAAATCTTTATGTTACTTAATACAGTTCTTGTATTTGACATTAGTGAAGTTTGTATTTTTTTTTTTTGTCAGCTTCAATTTCAGGGAATTTAAATTTGCTCAGGCAATGATATTCGCCATCAACGAGATCAATGAAAACCCTGACATGCTCCCTGGTTTCAAGCTGGGTTACAAGATCTATGACAGCTGTGGAACCACGGACATTCTAAGAGCTGCACTGGCGTTGGTGAGTGGCCATGAGGGTGAAGTCAGCGATGAAAACTGCACAAGAATTGAGACGGTGCAAGCCATCCTGGGGCATTCGGGATCCAGACCGACCATTGCATTTGCGCCAGTTGTTGGCCGATTCAATGTTCCAGTGGTAAGAAAAGCTCTTTAGATGAATTCAATACTAAATCAAAGTGTCTTTTTCTGAAAATGTCATTGTCGTTGCGATCACAGGTCAGCCATTTTGCTACTTGTGCCTGTCTTAGCAACAGAAAAGAGTACCCAAACTTTTTCAGAACCATTCCCAGTGACTACTACCAAAGCCGAGCCCTGGCAAAGCTGATCAAGCACTTGGGTTGGACCTGGATCGGAGCCATAGCCGTCGAGAACGAGTATGGCCTCAATGGCATTGCCGCCTTCATCCAGGCTGCACACGAATACGGAGTGTGCATTGAGTATTCGGATGCCTTCTCATCCTCTGGTCCACCTGCAGACCTGCAGAGGATAACATCCAAAATCCAAAGTGCTTCTTCCAAAGTGATTTTGGCCTTTATGTCTCACAGAGAAATTAAGTTGCTGGCAAAGGAGCTGTACCAGCAGAACGTGACAGGTGTGCAGTGGGTGGGCAGCGACGCCTGGATCACGGATCACTCCCTGACCGACAGCGTGGGGCACAGCGTCCTCGTGGGCTCGCTGGGCTTCACCGTCAGCGGGGCTCGGATCCCCGGACTGGAGGAGCACCTGAGGCGGCTCCACCCCTCGCTGTTCCCTCACAGCCGCTTCGTGCGAGATTTCTGGGAGGATGTGTTCGACTGCTCCCTCAACACTACCGCGACGGGACGGCGAAAGCCCTGCAGCGGCTTGGAGAGTTTGCGAGACGTCAAGTCACAATTCACAGACGCGTCCGAGCTGAGGTTTACCAACAACGTCTACAAGTCCGTCTACTCGGTGGCCCACGCTCTTGATGCGCTACTCAAGTGCGAAGAAGCGAGTGGGCCCTTTTCCAATGGTTGTGTTAATCGTGCACAAATTCAGCCATGGCAGGTGAGGCACAGTGAACGAGTCATAATTTCACTTTTCTAAGTCCTCAAAGTACCAAACAAGTGCAAATGCAGCATTTTTGTGGTAAAGTATAATGTTCTTTGTGTGTTTCAGCAAGAATCCATTTTTTGAGCTCTCCTATGGGGCACACATGGAAATTGGTGGATCTGAAACCAGTTCAAATGGATTTTAATTAGTGTTGTTCCGATACCGATACTGGTATCGGCAGAGGTGCCGATACGGCATTAAAACAGTGGTATCGGTATCGGTGACTACTCAGAAGTAACATGCCGATACCATTAATTCTAGGGGTGTTAAAAAAAATATATAAATCGATTCGGCAATATATCGCGATACTACAGCACGCAATTCTCGAATCGATTCAATAGGCAGCCGAATCGATTTTTTAACATCCATTTTTGATGGAAAAATATTCAACAAAATGTCTAAATTTCACACCTTAAGTATGGCAGAATGTTATATTAATGGAACATTAAGCCTTAATATTTTATTTCAACGCTGAAAAATGTTACAACCTGTTTGTTAAATACAGTGGCTCACAGTTATAAGACTGAAGTTTCAGATCAATGAATAATACATTTTCATACAAATCTTACAGTGTACATGTACAAGTTTACTGAATGGTATTTTCTAAATTTAAGTAAAAAATAATCGCAACAATCGACTTGTAAATTCATATCGAGATTAATCGGTATCGAATCGAATCGTGACCTATGAATCGTGATACGGATCGAATCGTCAGGTACTAGGCAATTCACACCCCTAATTAATTCCAACGCTAATATAGGATTTTGGAGGCAGCATCTTGTGTCTTGCTGGTGCACGACATTCACTGGTATGTGACATGTTCACTACATGGCGATCTAAGATATCCTATTGGTCCTTGAATGAGCTGCCTCTGAACCAATGGCAGGACAGCTTTAAGCTTTTAGGAAAATAAACCTTAAGTATCGGTATGGTATCGGTATCGGCCGATACTGCAAAGCTGGGTATCGGTATCGGTACCCAAAAAAAGGTATCGGAACAACACTAATTTTAATACAAGGATATACATTGCACCTTTTGTCAGGTCCTGGAATATCTCAGCAGGGTGAACTTCACTACTCAAGAAGGGGAGAGAGTATATTTCGACAGTAACGGCGACTCGCCGGCCAGATACGAACTAGTCAACTTGCAGATAACAAACAGAGGCACCATGGAAGGCGTGACGGTGGGCATTTATGACGCTTCCCAGGCGGGCAGCCATCAGTTCATCATGAGTAACACTCCAGTGGTGTGGGCTAACGGACACTCAGAGGTGAAGCCGGTTGTTTCTGAGGCTTGACGTGTGTGTGCTGTGTGAATTATGGGAACCGGTTTGTGCGGCAGGTACCCGTGTCAGTGTGCGGTGAAAGCTGTCTTCCGGGAAGCCGCAAAGTCCTTCAGAAAGGGCGTCCAGTGTGTTGCTATGACTGCGTCACGTGTCCCGCAGGAGAGATTAGTAATACGACAGGTAATTCAACCGAGGTGGCAAAAGTGCTCACACTGTATACCAGGGGTGTCAAACTCATGTTGGCTCAGGGGCCGCATGGAGGAAAATATATTACCAAGTGGGCCGCATCGGTAAAATAACGCTATATAACTACCATCATTTATACGCACATTTGTGGACCAGCCCTAAATTACGGAGCTCAACTGTAATCATGTTGTTCCGAAAAATAACACAATTGCAAATGCAACGCGGAAACACTTTGCCGGTATACGAATCTGGACGTATTAAATCGACCTGTTTTGTTGTATATATGTTGTTCCCAGAATGCATTGCGTGGCGCAGTTAATGACGTTATAAGGACGCTAATTGCTAATCCTTGTCATCTATTTGTGTTAACCACCAGTAATTGAATTTGTGTCGTATTTAATACATTTATGTCGGTCTATGTCTATAATTTAAAAAAAAATAATAATAATAATAATAATTAGGGATAGACCGCCGATATTTGGCATTTTGACAAATATCGGCATCGGCCATGTTTTGAATCTGAAGGCCGATAAAGCTCACTGAGCAGGGGATACTTGCGAACGTAGCGAATTTGGGGTTTTCATCAGGATTTGTAAGATGTTCGCAGTCAGTTTGTATTTGTCGTAAACACATTTGGAACATATTCACACAATTTTTCACCGCAAAAATCTTTTTGAAACGTTTTTACGAACCCTAACAAAAACCCCAAATGAGCTACATTCACATGAATTTGTTACTCAGTGAGAAATTATATATAGTTTGAAAGAATTCCCCCCCCCCCCCTCCCCATTTTACTGCAAATGAATATCGGCTTGAAATATCGGTTATCGACCGACTTGACTACAAATAATCTGTATCGGTATCGGCCTTGAAAAAACCATATCGGTCTATCACTAATAATAATAATAATAATAATAATAATAATAATAATTAATAATTAAACAAATCGTAACCTTAAGTTGTGTGTAAAATAACATCCAGGACGATTCCCCCGTACAAATTGCATTGTTTATCTGAGGACTGCTTGTGTAATTACACATTTTATACATTTTGATTGTGGCCATCTGATTAATTTGTCTGACATTACAATTTAGTTATTTTTTCTAACTTTACAAAATCATCTGGCGGGCCGGATTAAACCCCTTTGCGGGCCTGATCTGGCCCGCGGGCCGTATGTTTGACACCCCTGCTGTATACTAAAACAGAATTCATTATTAGAGTACTTTGACGAAAAATGATACGGATGTCAATCCAATCAAACGTTCTTCTGTATTCAGATTCCATCCACTGCATGAAGTGCTCGCCAGAGTTCTGGTCCAATGAGCGCAGAGATGCCTGCATCCCAAAAGAAATCGAGTTTCTGACCTATGGCGAAATCCTGGGAACTCTTCTCGTCTTGTTCTCTGCGCTCGGAGTGTTCCTGACCACACTGACAACGATCGTGTTTTACTGTCACAAAGAAACGCCGCTGGTGCGTGCAAACAACTCGGAGCTGAGCTTCCTGCTTCTCTTCTCCTTAACTTTGTGCTTCCTGTGCTCATTGACATTCATCGGCCGGCCCACCCGGTGGTCCTGCATGCTGAGACACACGGCCTTCGGCATCACCTTTGTGCTCTGCATCTCCTGCGTTCTGGGGAAGACCATACTGGTCTTAATGGCCTTTAAAGCCTCACTCCCAGGTAGTCATCTCATGAAATGGTTCGGACCCACGCAGCAGAGGTTCTGCGTGGTGGCGTTTACGCTCATCCAGGTGGTCATCTGCACACTTTGGCTAGCCATCAGCCCCCCATTTCCGTTTCAGAATATGATAGTCTATCAAGATCGAATCATCTTAGAGTGTCAACTGGGCTCGGCTCTGGGTTTTTGGGCTGTGTTGGGCTACATTGGAATCCTGGCCACTTTGTGCTTCGTCATTGCTTTTTTAGCACGGAAGCTTCCGGACAATTTCAACGAAGCTAAGCTAATCACTTTCAGTATGTTGACATTCTGTGCAGTTTGGATCGCCTTCATACCTGCTTATATCAGCTCTCCGGGAAAGTTCACCGTGGCTGTGGAGATCTTTGCGATCCTGGCCTCCAGCTATGGGTTGCTTTTTTGCATTTTTATGCCCAAATGCTTCATAATATTGTTTAGGCCTGAGAAGAACACTAAGAGACACATCATGGGAAAGTCAAATAATAATACATAATAAGCACTTATGAAATGTGCAGCGGAGTTCTTGTGTATCCAAGTTTAAAGAAAATATACTGTACTGTTTGCTATTGATTCTGCCATTTAAAATCAATTAAATCAGCCTCCAGGATCAGTTTATTTTGTTTTATTTTCCCCCTTCACTAATAAAATGTTAATGTTGAATTAACGCCATTTTCCAAACCGCCTATCCTCACAAGTGTCACGGGCATGCTGGAGCCTATCCCAGCTCTCAATGGGCTGTAGGGGGAGTACACCCGAAACTGGTCGCCAGCCAATTGCAGGGCACACGTAGACAACTATTCGCATACACAATTACACTTACGGACAATTCGGAATGGCCAATCGATCCACCGTGCATGTTTTTTGGTATGTGGGAGGAAATCCACGCAGGCACGGGGAGAACATGCAAACTCCACACAGTGTTGTGTTGATGATATACTGTATATAGTAAAGTTTGTATTTAAAATTACGAGCAATTTATTGAGATGTCAGCCATTTATAGGCTTCCATAGGGTGCAATTAGGCCACAATAATTCTGATTTCCTACAGCATCAACAAGTGATTTCAAGGTCATAGGAAGAAGGAATTAGTTGGGGCTGCTCTAGTTTTGTATTATTTAACTCAATAAGTGGAAAAATCATGTGTTTCAATATGGCTGAGGCCTGCACAATCACATCCACCGCAGAATCCCTCGACAGCTTGTCTCAAGTTCAAATAAATGATGATGCAACGCGACACGTTGCACATAATACCAAAAGAGCAGAGGAGGAGACCAGCGGGAGACGAGTATGTCCTCATCTGTTGCGTGCGGGAACCTTTTTCACCCCGAGGCGCCGGCCCACGGGGAGAGGACGAAAGGCAGGAGGCAAGAGATGAAACAATGTTGCCTCATCCTTACACAACAACAACGTGAACAACAGGTGGCATGTTGCCTCCAGCAGAAAATTGTTCATTAACGGCCCAATCACAACATGCATGTCTATTTTATGCCAATTAAGAGCTTGCTTGGAGCTGTCATTTGCTTCCTTGGCTGCCCCCCCTCCAATTTTAACCTGAAGGCACTTTTAATTAGGTGTGTAGTCTTTGCATGTTTTTTCCCCTTTAATACAAATAGTCTAGGTTGGACTAAGACATTTTAAAGCAGCATTTTTGTCCTAGTCAGAATAAATAATTTGATTATTGTGGGAAGGCCCTTTTCTGTTCTTTCACTTTAATTTTCACTAACTGGAGGTCTAATGGCGAGGTGCCCCAATCCTTTCATCCATATACAGTGCAACCATAAACCAAAGCATTATCCCAAAAATGGACCGACCGTTCAGGAAGATTCTGAAATTCAGAGCTATATTTCAGAACTCAACAACAAACTACTAGTTTCCACCTTCAAAGCACCTTCCCTGGAGTCTAAAGCACTTTCGCAGCCTTCCCTGCCGCACTTTCACGCGCACGCCTGAAAGAACTCTTCCGGGATTCTTCAACTATCTTCATGTCCATGTCTTCAAAACGGTTCCCCTTTGAGCTTGAAAAAGAGGAAATAGAAGCTGCTTGGCTTGAGTTGGGAGGTTGGCTCAGCATGGCAATGTTCTTCTCGGCAAGGAAGTGTAGGATGCTCAGGACTTTGAAAGCAGGCGCGGTGATATGGTGAAGCAGCCACATGTCCTGAAACAACTCTTACCGTTTCTTGTTCACTGAATGAAGCGTAATGTGTAGGATCTATTTTTAGACATGCTGGTTTGAAATAAATCTTTTGTGACACCAGTCCTGAAATTTTTATGACATCATATATAGGCCTAATAAGTCATTTTTAAAATACTTATCACGAACGACTTGTTTTTAGTAGGGATGTTCGATACCACTTTTTTTCAGACCGATACCGATACTCAGACCCTCAGTACTCACCGATACCGATACCAACTGCCGATACCAGTAGTACATATTGACAAATAAAAAAAAATCACTAAAAGATATTTTGAAACAAATATATTTCCTTTAATTTTGACCAAAAAAAAAACAGCACAGTCACTCTTCAATAGTCTTAACGCTCAAAATAAAACACAAAAATGCTCTTTTAGTTTAAGATTCACAATTTTGAAGCATTTCCAAACCGGTGAAGTTTTGGTGAAAAACTGCTGCAAACTAGCGCCAGTTACAGGCAAGGAGGACTCACTTAACGTCTTCCCCGTCTGCCATCGGTCGCTTGTACTCGTCTGCGTCACGAGTACTCGCGTACTTGAAAAAAGGCTGGTATCGGCCCGATACCGATACCTGGTATCGGTACTCGCCCATCCCTACTTCTTAGTACTGTTCCTCCGTTAGGTAGCTAGCCATTAGCAGCTAAATAGCTGTTAACTTACTAGAAATTCAAATCTGTCTTTGTATCATCTTTACAAGTTTACCAACCTGCTTTTCCAGCATCAACCCAAAGGAACCCGTCAGACCTCTACTGGAATCGTCCAACTCGCCGCTCTTAGATGCCAATCCGCTGTTGTCCCTCGACTGATACTCCCCCACTAACATGGTGGAGAAGGGAAAAACAGAAAGAGTTTAAATAATCACAGATAAAGGTGCAAATGGGCTATATAATTTTTTTTTAGCAAAAAGTTAAAAGTTATGTTTTACACGGAAAAAATTCCCAAGACTCCTAAACTGACACAACATAATGCAATACATCAACGATTTGATACATTTGCTCATTTGAGCATTCTGCGTGTTTTGCTAAGAGATGGATGGATTTTAGCTACATGCTGTGTGATCACCAAATAATCAATCGGAAGAGGAACAGCCGTTGTGTACGTATTATTTTCACGACATGAGTTCCTCAAGCTTGATGCTTAAGAGAATGGTTGCCTCCTACTCTTGGAAGGCTAACAGGATGCTATAAAAAGTCAGCCCCCCCTCGCAAGAAGGCTGACTGTGCAAAAGACAAAAGGTGACAAAAGATGACATCAGTGGCGTTGCTTTTTTTGGCACTGCTCACATGGAAGGTTTCACCTGGTTGCTGTTCTCAGCTTTGTGGCCATGTCCACTGTGAGGGTTCTAACACGTCGCCTCATGTTCTCTTTAGAACTAAACGTACGTGCAGGTGAGTGACATTCTGTTTCGGTTTTCCATTTTATTTTCCAAACATTTTTCTGAAGGATCTGGAAACTAGCAAAAGAATAATCTGCAACCTAATTTTTATTCTTAAATTCCAAAGTAGCAGATCTTATCTCACTGGAATTAGAAGCAAAGTACCCTCATTGTTTGTTTTAAATCTCACTTCTGCTTACAACTTTTGAAATTAAATTGCATGATGCTGCCGGGTTTTTGCTCCTCCTCACCTGTTTAGATCTCTTCTGAATTGTTCTCTCCGCCACAGGATCTTCTCAGGGAGAAATGCTACTTTGAATGACGCACATCTTGATGGGCCACTAATGCACAAAGATCTCAAGGAAGCACCTGCAAGAATTCAAAAACCTTTCAGATTATTATGTTTTAACCTGTGTCAGGTCAAAGATTTCCTGTTGACGATGCATGTGAGTAATAGTATCATGTGTTATCATTTTCCTTATGAACAAAATACGAGACGAGAATACTGTGTGCATTTTGTGTATTTTGTCTGTGCAGAAAAAAGCAGATCATCGCAAAACACATCTGACTCGCGGCAGGTTGAACGTGTCCCGCGTCACCGCTCTTGCCCCATCAGACCTCCAAATTGTGGACTACAAACCCGATTTCATGATTGAGCAAAGATTGTTCAATTCAGGGGTATGTGAATTTGTGCTCCAGCCTGGGGGCAGAAGGATCCCCGCGTCCTTGGCGGGGGCAGAGAAGTTTGACATCCGGATCTGCTGTGAGCAGGTTTTGCCTCTAAAATCTCTTACAGATAAGATGAAATCTGAACAACTCATTGTTACATAGATAGGAATGTTTGTCAGTCATTGTCAGTCAAAAGAGTTGAATTGAGGCAACTGGACTCTTCTTGGTTGTTGAAGTTTCATCATTAAGAAATTTTACTTGCATGTGTTAAGTTCAGTTCAATATACTTTACTTAGCTTGTCTTGTAGACAGGGTAAAAGACTTTAAAAATTGTCAAACAGTCAAAACAATTTACATTTAAAAAAAAAAAAAAAAAAGTACACCATAACCTTTATAACTCCAGGACAGTTGACAGATGAAAACACTCACTATATTTATTGTATTTTATGTGCAAATGAGTTTGTGATCCTATCCGTCACAGTGTGGCAGGTGCCATTTTTCACCGCATCAAATTCAAATATTTTCCCAAATGCAGGTCCTGTCGGCAACCTTTACAACACACTATCCAAAAAGTTTCTTTCTCACAAAAGCAGGTAATGACAGATGGGAAGAGAAGGCAACATGTCAGTTCAGATCCTGTTAAATGTGTTAATTTCTCCTCCACAGACGCCATCAAATTCAGCCCAGCCAGGGAGGAAGGTTGGCTGCCCGCCTACACCAACAGATGGGTTGGGAGAGTGTTTCTGGCTGCCATCTTGCTGGTGTGGCTTCACATTACCAGGTTGAAAATGTCCATCAGAGTTGGCAACACCACCATTGTGACATTTTTTTCTTTCAAACTGTGCTGGGTTCCACCATCAGTCACCATTCGTCAGTCCTCCCAGTGGTCCTGGATAAACGTGGCCGCCCGCCTAAAGCATTCTCTAAGCAAAAGCCCACTTCTCCTCATTTCCTGCAGGGCTGTTCATTGCGCCATGAAGTGGTTCCGACCCACTCGGCGGCAATGTCGAGCACTCCCGCTCACTGTGCTCATTCTTTGCTTGACATCCTGCCTTCATTTTTCAGCCAAGAATGACAAGCACTGTTTTGAAGACATGTTTCTTGGGTCAACATTGCAACTCCAGACTGTGTTGGAGTACATCGAGTTTGCGTCTCATCTGTACTGTTTGTTTACGTCCCTTCCCACAATGCTGCTCTGCATCTGGACTTCCATAAGCATCCTCGTACATGTGTATCTGGTTGTCCGTGTATACAGCTCAAGGGTAGCAACAATGTATGTGCTGGTTATTAAGATAAATCAAGTCATATGACAACGTCACATTGCAAAACAATTTAACCTTCAAGGCATGTCACACAATTCGTTTATATCTGTTCATCCTATGTTTTTACCTTGTACATTTGTATGTCTAAAATATTTTGAGTCTACATAGCAGTGCCGTGATCTACAATATTTGTGTAAAGCAAACAAAAAATAGGCCTAACAGTCAGTATAGCTGTTAACATCAAGATGGTACTTTTGTTTTTGTTTGGGGGTTTTTTTCCATAAAATTTAAAGGCAGTTTTGTGTGAACGGTTAAAAATGAAAAGTTCTCAAGTTGTCAAGTGTCTCATTAAAAATCTATGAATTATCTTTTTTTTCTTGTGCAATGTTTTAAAACTACTGTTAAATTAGACCTTTTTGGCACACATATGGTAATTAGATTGAGCTAGGCCGTTCACTATGACCTCGCTTGCTATAGCCTTCCCTATGGCACTCTTTGGCACACTTACTAATACTTGCATCTAATTTAGACAGTAGTCCTGCATGGTTACAAGGGCAAGGCAAAATTGCCCCGCTGTGTGGGCATGGCTAAAATATTATAAGAGCAGGAATCGTTTTGTACAGGGAGAGCATGTTCTGCATCTGGCAAAAAAAAAAATGCTCCACGGCCTTGTCTGATCTTTTTTCTTTTTTTTTTCTTTATCAAATTTTAAATATCCAGTCTTGTGATAGTCACTATTAGTATTAGCAACCATTAAAAGATGATTATTATTTTCTGTGTGATCAAATTCAGGACATTTGACAAATAAAAGTTTAAATTCCCATGAAATCCTCTAGAAGTAGTTAAAAAAAAAAAAAAAAAGTACATAAAACTTCATTATAAGATAAGCAATTTCCCCATAAAATGTCATGATTAACCTGTCTAAGCACCATTAAAAAAAATAACCACTGAAAATCATGCAGTATTCATTTGGGAATTGGCAGAACAGACAAATTGGTTGCTGACGTCTTTATAAAAGGTCAGCGTTGCAGGGTCAGTGTTGCATCAGGAAAGAGGAGGGCGGCTGACAATGGGGCGGTTCATCATCATCTTCATCAGCTTGCTGACAATGATCAAGGCAGAGAACCAAACATGCAAACTGATTGGGCAGACAGGCTTCTTGGAGTTCTCCAAGGAAGGCGATCTTCTGATAGGAGGGATTTTCTCACTCTCAAGTACTCGAACACTCGACGATAATGACTATGAGGCGGTCCCACATTCATACTGCACCAGGTGAGTCAAAGTGTAAGCTCCATCTTAACTCCACAATTTTTAACGCTTGAAAACGGTTTACAGATGGAACGACAGAGAGCTTAAGTTTGTCCGCACTGTGATGTTCACGGTGGAGGAGATCAACAGGAACGTGGAGCTCCTTCCTGGGGTCAGTCTGGGCTATCGGATCTACAACGGATGCGGGAGTGAGAACCTGATAAGAGCAGCGATAGAAGCCGTAAGCCAGGAGGAGTCCGCGTGCAGTGGTCGAATCCAAGCCCTCCTTGGCCACTCATCCTCCGGAGTTAGTGAGGATATCAATATCCTTCTGAGCCCGTTGTCCATTCCACAGGTGAGGTGCTTCTCACGACACCGAATAGCATAAGAGCGCTAGATAATGGACGGAGTAATTAACGTGTACTTCTTTATTTCACTTGAAGGTCAGCCATCTTTCAACATGTGCGTGTTTGTCAGATAAGTACATCTACCCGACTTTCTTCCGAACGGTGCCGAGCGACCGCTTTCAGGTGCTGGGCCTGGTGCAGCTCATGAAGTATTTCAACTGGCGCTGGGTGGGGATCATTTATTCCTCAACCTTGTATGCCGATAAGGGCACAGCTGAATTCATAGTTGAAGCAACGAAAGAGCACATTTGTGTTGAATATCGGCTCGTCTACTCAAAGACCTCTACAAAACACGATGCCATAGTGAAGATGTTGAGGGAATCGTCATCCAAAGTGGTCCTGCTGTTCATGTCCTTATCTTACACTAAGTCCTTCTTATCCGAAATGGCCAGTTTCAACATTAGCGGGAAGCATTGGGTCGGCAGTGAAGCATGGATCACACAACAGGATCTTGCTTCTGTGGACAGGAGGAACATATTACAAGGGGCAATGGGCTTTGCACTCCCAGAGGCGTCTATTCCCGGGCTGGGCAAGTTCTTGCTAGATTTGAAACCATCGGACGAGCCTCAGAGTGGCACAATTAAGGCTTTCTGGGAGAAGTTCTTTGACTGCAGCTTCTCTCCCTCCAACACTTCGACCCTGTGCACTGGTGGTGAGGACCTGAAGGCCGTCTCCAGTGACTACACAAGCGTGACCCACTTCAGGGCTGAAAATAATGTGTACAAAGCAGTGTATTTGGTTGCTTATGCACTTCATGCATTGCTGAAATGTGAAAACGGTGCCAATCCAATCACGGGAAATTCCTGTGTAAACAAGAGCCAGGTCCAGCCAAAGATGGTAAATATCAGACATACAGTATCTGTCTTTGCATGTTAAAATGATTTGCATCGTTTTTCTATTTGCTCAAATTCCTTCTTAGGTGTTGGAACATATTAAGTACGTGAATTTCACAACCCAAAATGGAGCCAAGGTATTTTTCGATGATACTGGCGACTCTGTGGCCCAGTACGACTTAGTCAACTGGCACATGAGAGATGATGGCTCGGTTGAGATCGTGAACATTGGACGGTACGACACTTCTTTTCCAGAGGGTAGAAAACTTCAGCTGATAGAAGACGGCAAAATAGTTTGGGGAGGAAACAGCACAGAGGTAAAGTACTGAGCTTGATGGTCTTTTTGAATATAGATATAACTGGATTATTATCTCCTAGTCCCGCTTTGGTTTGTCTTTCCAGGTGCCACGATCTGTGTGCAGGGAGCCATGTCCTTCTGGGACCCGCAAGGCCATCAACAAGAACAAGCCCGTGTGCTGCTTTGACTGCTTTGAATGCCCCGAGGGAACGATAAGTAATCAGACAGGTGGGGGATTCGAACTGCAACCCAGGGCTGTGCATTCGAGCAAACTTACATAATTCAATTGCATGCGTGTTTCCAGATTCTCCTGACTGTTTGGCATGTCCACCAGAACTCTGGCCCAATGCCAAGAAAGACCGCTGCCTTCTAAAACCCACCGAGTATCTTTCTCATAAAGAGATAATGGGTGCACTGTTGACCGCATTAAGCTGTGTTGGTGTGTTTTTAGCTTTTCTGACATTCCTCATATTTCTGACCCACAAAGAGACTCCCATCGTCAAAGCCAACAACTCCGAGCTGAGCTTCCTGCTGCTCATCTCCCTCAAACTATGTTTCCTATGCTCTCTGACCTTCATTGGAAAACCGACCGAGTGGTCGTGCATGCTGCGCCACACGGCCTTCGGTGTCACCTTTGTGCTCTGCATCTCCTGTGTTCTGGGAAAAACCATAGTAGTGCTGATGGCTTTTCGAGCCACATTTCCTGGCAAAAATAAACTGTTTGGGCATGTCCAGCAGAGGTTGAGCGTTCTGGCGCTCACTCTGGTTCAGGTTGTGTTCTGTATCATTTGGCTGTGTACAAATCCACCAATCCCTGCCATGAATCTGAACTACTACAAGGAAAAGATCATCCTCGAATGTGCACTGGGTTCAGCTGTTGGGTTCTGGGGTGTATTGAGTTACATCGGCCTTCTCGCCTTCTTGTGTTTCATTCTTGCTTTTCTGGCCAGGAAGCTGCCAGACAGTTTCAATGAAGCCAAGCTGATCACTTTCAGCATGCTGATATTCTGTGCAGTGTGGATCGCCTTCGTCCCGGCCTATGTCAGTTCCCCGGGCAAGTTCACCGTTGCCGTGGAGATTTTTGCCATTCTGGCCTCCAGTTTCGGATTGCTGCTTTGTATATTTGTTCCAAAGTGCTACATTATCATCTTCAGGCCAGAGAAAAACTCCAGAAGACATCTCATGGGAAAAATACCATCAAGAAACCTTTAAAAAGTGTCCCTTTATTCAAATGCTGTCGATGTATAAAAGCAGGTTGAGTTCTAACTTGTCCTGTGTACTGTTTTCATTCATTGAATAAACTGATCTGATGACATGGATCAGTGTCTTCGTGAATAATACAACACATTTCAAGATTATGAAGGCCAGGCCTCCGTATTTAGTCATAAATTTGCACCAATAGAAGCATTCTGTAACATCCAACGTGGACCAATCTTGCTGATTAGCAAGCTTTGTACACAAGCACAAATATCCAACAAATGACTCGTGCTCTACCAACATGAAGTGAACTGAAAACTGTTTTCTTTTTAATAATTTACTGGTTAGGGTTAGAGCATATGCTGCCATATATTTCTATTGTACCCCTTATACTGCTACAAGCAACCTTGAAGTACTCTTACTTCAATATTGAACTTACACCATTGTCGTTCTTCTCCGTATTCTGTGAGCACACGCTGATATGAATCTAACACCTGATGGCTGCCCCCATGGGGATTATTTCCACTGTTCATTAAGAGAACAGGTTCATTTGCATCATATAAGAGCAGAGTCTTCGTCTCTCTTAAATAATGCAGAGCAAACATGCTGGTCAGACCCATCCTCTTGTCCTCTCTCTTGTCTATTTTGCATTTTGACACAGTGAGTAGCTGTGAGCTGTTGGGCAGGTTCAACATGCCCAGTCTTTTACTGAGAGGAGACATAATGATTGGGGGCATTTTCCCGGTTTTTAACAAAGATATAGGCAGCACTTCAACATTTGTGTATAACCCTCCTGGAGTCAAGTGTGCAGGGTGAGTTTAATAACTTCTGAATAGACCATTAACCATTGATTGATTTATCGCAGATTTATTTTATTTCTTTTTTTTTAGGTTTGACCTGCGAGCTTTCCGATGGACTCAAGTAATGGCATTCGCAATTGAAGAGATCAACAAAGACGTGACACTCCTGCCAAACGTATCGCTAGGGTACAGGATCCTCAACTCCTGTGCATCTCCTACTAACACTTTACGTGCTGCGCTCACACTTGCTGGTGGAACAGAAGAGACAGCACCCGTCTCATCCTGTCTTCCAGCGATATCTGCCATCATAGCCGAGTCTGGATCTTCCCAGTCTCTTGCTGTAGCTGGGACACTTGGACCGTTCCAAGTACCAATTGTGAGAGCTTTAATGTCTTACTGCATTGTTACGGTATGTCTCATTTGAATGCAACGTTTCGTGGTTGTTTTTTGTCTTGTAGGTGAGTTACTTCTCAACATGCGCCTGTTTAAGTGACAGATCAAAGTATCCTACGTTTTTTCGAACCATTCCCAGTGATTATTTCCAGGCAAAAGCTTTGGCGGCTCTAGTCCAACGCTTTGGCTGGCGGTGGATCGGAGCCATACAGTCAGACAACGATTACGGGCGCCACGGGGTTCTCGCCTTTAAAGAAGAGGTTCAAAAGTTTGGGGTTTGTGTGGCATTTGTCGGAACAATACTGCGGACATACGCTATGGAAAAGCTCCAGGCTGTTGTGGAAATGATCAAACAATCGAATGTGAAAGTAATTCTTGCTTTTGTACCCGAAGGCGACTTTTACCCTTTAATGAACGAAATTGTTAAACAGAACATCACAGGGATCCAGTGGATCGCCAGTGAGGCCTGGATAACAGCCCCTCGACCGTCCACCCCGGAAATTTATCGCACTTTCGGCGGCGCCCTCGGCTTCGTGGTGCCTAAGATGGCGATTCCAAAGTTGAAGCCCTTTCTCATGGGCATCAGTCCTTACACAGAGACTAGCGCAGCATTTGTGAGGGAATTCTGGGAGGTAATGGTAGGCTGCAAAGCTGTTCTACAAGGGGAGCAAGCAGACACCGCAGATGAAATGTGCACCGGCAATGAGACGTTACTAATGAAATCCCAGGATGTCTTCTTCAATGTCACCCAGCTCAGAGTCTCCTATAATGTGTACAAGGCTGTCTATGCCATTGCACACGCCCTGCACCATCTACTTTTCTGCCAATCTGCGAGTGAAAAACGAGCAATACCTTGTATGAACGTGACAGACATTCAGCCAAAACAGGTGAGACTGAAAAACGGTTTCTTTACTATTTATGAACAGAAGGAGAAGTTACTGAGTTTAGATTACTTCTGCTATGTCCTCTGTCGTTATTTTTATTTTATTATTATTATTATTTTTAATCCCGGTTTCCAGCATCACCCCTGGGGTTTTGCACATGGCACCCGGTGTAAAATGCAAGATTCATTTGAAAAGTTCATTTCAAGTCTGTTGTTTCTGCTTCCAAGGTGACCTATCACCTGCAAAGGGTAAAATTTAAGAACCGGTTCGGTGATAACGTCTTCTTTGATGAAAATGGTGACCCACCGGCTTCTTATGACCTCATCAACTGGCAGCTGAGAGACGGGAAGGTGAAACACGTGACATTGGGTCACTTTGCCTTGGCTGATAACGGTGACTACGAGCTCAGCATCCAGGAGGAGAGGATAGTGTGGCGGACGGGTAAAATGGTGAGTCGGTCCGTTCTTATTCTTTTATGCTTTTAGGCTCTGGTTTTGCACACACACTCTGTACCTAAGCAGAAGTACTGAATTATGTGTGTCAAAAAAAAAATAAAAAAATAAAAATCTGAGCAGAACTCATTCAAATCTTTGGCATAAGTCTTGAAAAAAAAAAAAAAAAAAAGTACAGAATGAAATGTTCTTAAGTGCCAGTTTTGATAACTAAGGCACAAGAAGAAAAAATATAATTTTGCACCCTTACTCTGATACAAAGACAATATTTTTTATTTTATTTTTTTTTAACCAGGAATTTGCTAACATTGTCATCTGTATGCTATCAAAACAAGTTTCCATAGCTTTGTCAGTGTTGCGAACTGATGGCTAAATTAGGAGCTAATTTAGCCAAGAGTAAAGTTAGTTAATGATAACAAATGAAAGCATGAATAAAAAATATACAATATAAATAAACTAATACAGTAAATAAAAAAATTAAAAACACTTTTTCCAGATCTGATGGAGATTTTTTTTCTTTTGTTTGTTTTTACTTCATAAGCTTTTGGTGTTTAGAATGGCAAAGCATTCCCCAAAGCATTTCAACATGAAACAATTCTTTCAAATCAGGCCATGGCTGGAGAAAATCTTGAATCTTGGAATCTGTCACGGTTCACACTCCTCCGTCGCTCCTTTTATCTGCCTTGTAAAACCACCAAGATCTCAACTGTGGTCGACTTAATCGCTCTGTATTTGCATCTTTTTTACATGTTGTCCTCACCCGTTAAGACTGAACACCGGATGAGTCTATTTTGATGAATTGGCGCTTCATTTCTTCCCCAAACTGCATTTAAAGTTCACCTTTTTCAATCACCACCCCAGGTTCCACTATCGGTGTGCTCTGTGGAATGTCCAGTGGGGACCAGGAAAGCTCAAATAAAGGGAGAAGCCATCTGCTGTTTTGACTGTATCCCATGCGCTGACGGTACTATAGCCAACACGACAGGTGCGTGAATCAACATGTGTCATATACTAGGGCTGCACGATATTGGAAAAACATGCGATGTGCGGTATACTTGCTGAACATAGCGATATCGATATTATTGCGATAGTTAATATTTACCTAAAGAAATTACATTTTTATTACCTAATGAAAGAAAAACATTTTTCATGGGGCAAAATAAGCAACCTTCATGCAATCTTAGTTAATTAATTGTAATTATGTCTTGATAATTTTCAACTATTGAATGGCGATGCACATTTTAGTTAGCATCTGACTGGTCATATTCATATAAAAAGCATAAAATTCCATATAAAACTTATTGCGTGCCTTTGCGATATGCATATTGCAAGGGCCAATATCGCGATATCGATATTTTTTCGATATATTGTGCAGCCCTATCATATACCCAAGAATAGTGATAGACCGATATGGTTTTTTCAAGGCCGATACCGATACAGATTATTTGTAGTCAAGTCGGCCGATAACCGATATTTCAAGCCGATATTCATTTGCAGTAAAATGGGGAGGGGGGGGGGAAATTCTTTCAAACTATATATAATTTCTCACTGAGTAACAAATTCATGTGAATGTAGCTCATTTGGGGTTTTTGTTAGGGTTCGTAAAAACGTTTCAAAAAGATTTTTGCGGTGAAAAATTGTGTGAATATGTTCCAAATGTGTTTACGACAAATAAAAACTGACTGCGAACATCTTACAAATCCTGATGAAAACCCCAAATTCGCTACGTTCGCAAGTATCAGTGAGCTTTATCGGCCTTCAGATTCAAAACATGGCCGATGCCGATATTTGTCAAAATGCCAAATATCGGCGCCGATAATCGGCCGGTGCCGTTTATCGGTCTATCCCTACCCAAGAAGCTCTACTTCAGATGTGCAAGTTAAATGTTGCCACCTAACAGGTGCAGCAGATTGCACGCCTTGTCCGCGAGAGTTCTGGTCCAACCGGAGGAGGGATGCGTGCGTTCCAAAAACCATAGAGTTCCTGACCTATTACGAGCCGATGGGCATAGCTCTGACCGTCCTGTCGCTGCTGGGGGCGTCCCTGTCGCTGGCCACCATGCTCATCTTCATCTACTTCAGTCATACTCCGGTGATCAAGGCCAGCAACTGTGAGCTGAGCATCTTCTTGCTGATTTCTCTCTTTTTGTGCTTCCTTTGCCCCCTCACGTTCATCGGCAGACCCGGGACGTGGGTGTGCAAGATGCGCCAAACGGCCTTCGGACTGACGTTTGCGCTCTGCATCTCATGCGTCTTGAGCAAAACGATTGTGGTGGTGACGGCTTTCAAGGCGTCATTCCCCGGCAGCAGAGTGGCCGGAAAGTTCGGGCCGAAGCAGCAGCGGGTTATAGTTTGCTCATGCACTCTCGTCCAAATACTAATATGTGTACTTTGGCTCAAATTAAACCCACCCTTCCCAGCTACGGTTTTCAAATCCAGCAATAAGATTATTTTAGAATGCAACACTGGCTCTGAAGCTGCGTTCTATGCGGTGCTGGGTTACATCGGCTTCCTTGCAATTATATGTTTAGTTCTGGCATTTCTAGCAAGAAAGCTGCCGGATAACTTTAACGAGGCCAAATTGATCTCATTTAGCATGTTGATATTTTGCGCAGTCTGGCTCACCTTCATCCCGGCGTACGTCAGCTCTCCTGGCAAGTTTACTGTTGCTGTGGAGATATTTGCCATTTTGTCTTCAGCTTTTGGTTTATTGCTCAGCATTTTTGCGCCTAAATGTTACATAATACTAATAAAGCCAGAAAAGAATACCAAAAAGCATGTCATGGGGAAAATGTTTAATACCGGTCCTTGAGATGAGTGTAAATTAACTTTTTACATGTATGCAAAGTGACAATAAAGATGCACGAATGTGTTGTGGTTCAAGTGAAAATGAAAGAAAAAAAAAAGTACCAATTAAAGAACAACAATGTACTGTAAATCTAACTTTCCAAAGTCATCTATTACCAAATACTTCCCAGCTTCAATTAAATAAACAAAGGAGAGATACTGTATATAATTTAAAAATTTGTACATTCCTATTTTAACTTTTTTTTCCTCAATTGTCTGACTTTCTATTGACTGATGTTGCTTATAGCACACATCGTTTCAGAATGATTCGACAAGCTGCAGTCAAAAAGCCGGGATGGGGAAACCAGGTCCGGAAAGTAAAAACGCTGGAAACAGGTGTGTTCTGAACAGGTGGAGAGTAGACAAGCTTTGTATTTCTCAGTTGAGTCAAAATACATGTGGCGAAAGCAAATTTGTGGACGGGTTTTTACTTTCTGGACCTGGATACTCCAAACCTTGTCAATAAGTGTACAGGCGAGGCTAAAGCTAACCCAAACCCTTAAATAAATGTGTATTGGAGTACACGGTATATAGTAGGTATACTAGCTAATGGGATACAATGCAAGTGCTGAATTAAACATTCTGAATTTACAAAGATAAATTTCCATTTTGATTGATTGCTGACATGGTTTGCATTAAGAGCACTGCCGTAATTCATAGTTATTGGAAGTGAAAATAAATAAATAAATGTGTGAGACATTGATTTGCGTTGGTCATTTTTCTGCCAGTAGATGGCATAACCATTTAATGTTGAACATTGACACACAGTACAAGGGGCGGACATTAATCGAGCATGAAATAAAAAAAATTAGTGGCATCAATATTAATACTAATTTTGACACCCCTAGTATACAATAATGTAGGGAAATCTTGTTAAATTAAATGCAGATTTTAACATAAGAATAATTTTCAACACTTTCACTTTTGAAAGCTGGGGTTTTTTTTGTAAATGTTTTCTTAAGATTATTGCCCACTTCATTCCAGCTCCATCAAAACAAATCAATATGCTTCTGCCTCGCAGTGGACAGCCCATGGCATATCCCACCTGACTGAAACGGGCCATATGGATTTTTTTTTTTTTAATAGCTTGTAAATATTGTAGGTCGGGACCCAGGACATGCTGGCTAGCCTGTGAATGACTTGGGATCCTTATGGGCAGTCAAGATTTGCCTTATGAGGCTGCTGCCCACATGACCTGACCTCAGTTAATATTATTGCAGGCAAAAAAAAAAGTTAAATAATCATTTTAGGCCTCTATAGTGAAATTGGATAAGTGGTTGGGAATCACGATGGCATTAACCCAGCCCATGTTCCGTATCCTGATGGGGAGGTGCTCAAATCAGTAAACCTTGTGACGAATCTGATGAAAAAAAACCCACCACATATAAAACAGTGTGACATGAAGAAGCGCAGCAGAAATGCGGCCAGGCGTGATGGGGGTGTTCCTCCGTAAACATTTGTCATTGTGTCTCCTGTTGATTCATTCCTCCTTGTCTTCTTTTAGCTCGTCCACCAACTCAACTACATGCCAGCTCTGGAGGCATTTCCAGCTGAATGAATTGCACCAACCTGGCGACGTGATCCTGGGTGGGCTGTTTGAGGTGCACTTCAAGTCCGTGTTCCCCGAGCAGACGTTCACTTCGGAACCACGCCAGCCCAGGTGCAAGGGGTACGTACGGGACGATTCAGAAAACTACTAATAATTCCACTGTTTGCTTTTGTTGACTTTCTGCGTGTGCCAGCTTTGACACCTTAGGCTTCAGGCACGCCATGACCATGGCCTTCGCCGTGGATGAGATCAACAGAAACGAGGATCTGCTGCCAGGGCTCACTCTGGGTTACAGGCTTTACGACAACTGCGGCGAATTAGTGGTCGGGTTTAGCGGCGGGTTGTCGCTGGTCAGCGGGCAAGAGGCGCAGTTTGCGCGGCAGGACTGTGTGGGAACCCCTCCGGTGCTTGGGATTGTGGGGGATTCCTACTCAACATTCTCCATCGCCACCTCCGTGGTGCTGGGTTTATACAGGATGCCCATTGTGAGCTTCCTCTTTAGTCCTCTTTCTTTGGATACAGACTTTATACCATATACTTTATGTGCATTGTGTCTGTTTCCGTGTACAGGTGAGCTATTTTTCCACATGTTCCTGTTTGAGCAATCGGAAAAGGTTCCCATCCTTCTTCCGGACCATCCCGAATGATGACTTTCAGGTTAAGTAACATTTACGTGTCAGTAAAATAGTATCGGGGAGCTTCACTTAAAAATAATAATAAATAATATGTCTTCATGTAGCCGTAATGGTCCACACATCTGTCCACCACAATTCTATTTCTCTAAGTGTGACAAAATAATATAAATTGGCCAACAAGTTGTGTTATCCCATGTCTGTCCCATGCTAGTCTAGACCAGAAGCCAATTTAACATGTAGCAAGATGTTACAAAAATAAATGCATGGTATTGAACTTTTACATTGTAACCACATACCTGTGTGACGAAATAAAATAAATTGGGCAACAAGCTGCGTGTCCCCACGTCTGCCACATGCCTAGCACAAAAAAAATTAAGAATAGTTAGCATGTTGACGACAATTAAATTAACACACGCAACCGCTTAAAACTATTACCTTATTCTCCCACAGCCTCAAAGCCCCTCAATCACATTTTACAGCAAGACAACTAACAAATAACTAACAAATGAAAACTTTTTGCACTGTATTTACACCTAAACCTTCGAAAAATGAACTATTTTCTTGACCACATTTTCTCCACGTACATACCTCTCTGTAGGCCAGATGCCAATCTGATTCTGAAAGCTAAACGGGAAAAACCACATCATATCCGCTATTCTTTCAATATAAAAGCTCAATTGAAAAGAACACAGGAAACGACAAAACAGAATAACTCAATTGAAAAACAAAAGTGAAACAAATCAAGGATTAGGGTAAGAAACAAAATTACAATTATTTGCAATAATCATTTTTTTTCTCTCTATCTGCTAAACTTACAATGATGACAATGTTCAGTTTTGATTGAATGAGAGGGTCAAAAAACAACTCACTCTACTGCCTGGCTTAATCTCTCTGTTCAGGTGCGAGCTTTGATTCAGATCCTCAAACACTTCGACTGGACTTGGGCCGGCCTGCTGGTCACCGGCGACGACTACGGAGTGGGCGTGGCCCGAGCCTTCCAGCGCGAGCTGGCCCAATCTGGCGGAGGCTGCCTGGCCTATCTGGAGGTCCTACCTTGGGACAACGACCCACCCGAACTCCGTCGAATCGTGGACCGAATGAGGACGTCGACAGCCCGCGTCGTCATGATGTTTGCGCACGAGACGCACATGCTTCATCTGATGGATGAGGTTGGAAGATACTAGAGAAATGTGGCAAGCACAAGGCAACATGATGGCAATTTTCTGTAATTTTTCCATTAGCGTCAGTTTTGCTAAATAGGAACCGGAAAAACAATGAAAACTGAGCGTTATTTTTATGAGGCACAATGTTTTTAATTAATTAGATTGTGTAGGTAAGGTTATTCACATAATGATGACTTTTTTTTTTAATGAATTCTAAATCTCATATTGATAGACGTAATAATTTTTCTTTCAGTATTATTAATTTATTTTCTTTAAAATAATACTTTTTGGTATTACTATGTGACATCTTTTAGTCCTGTAGGGTTATAACTAACAGTTCAACTAAAATAAATTGTAAATTAAATGTATTATTATTATTATTATTATTATTATTATTATTATTATTATTATTATTATTATTATTATTATTATCTTTGTCTTCAAAACATTCTCCCCTATTTTTATTTGTTTATGTTCATCTTTTATTTTTACTGTATGTTATTTTGACTTCATTGTCTTTTTTTTATATAACTAACAGTTCAACTAAAATAAATTGTAAATTAAAGGTATTATTATTGTTATTATTATTGTTATTATTATTGTTATTGTTATTGTTATTATTATCTTTGTCATCAAAACATTCTCCCCTATTTTTATTTATTTATGTTCATCTTTTATTTTTACTGTTTGTTATTTTGACTTCATTGTCTTTTTTTATAACTAACAGTTCAAATAAAAAAAATTGTAAATTAAAGGTATTATTATTGTTATTATTGTTATTATTATTATTATTGTTATTATCATTATCTTTGTCATCAAAACATTCTCCCCTATTTTTATTTATTTATGTTCATCTTTTATTTTTACTGAATGTTATTTTGACTTCATTGTCTTTTTTTTCTTTCTTTTTTTTTGTCATCATTATGGCCCAAATATTCATTTCTAGTTATCTCAGGTGACATAATGGTGGTAGACTAACCCTAATAAAGTATTTTATAAAACAATAATACATTATCACAGGTTTGTTAGTCCTGGGGGACGAGCAAAAGAAATGAAACCCATTAAATGTTGGTGCAGAATAAAGAATCATTTTTCTCCATTTGAGTATCTAGGGTGTCGCCCAACCGCAAATAAGAATCACAGTTCATTTGAAATCAAACGTCTTTGATCCATGCACCATGAAGTAGCGTGTGCCCCCAACCGTTTGTTATTTGGTTTATTATTTGTACCCGGCAGGTCGTGAGGCAGAACGTGACGGGCCTGCAGTGGATCGGCAGCGAAGCCTTGACGGCAGCCACGGTGCTGCACACCCCCCGCCTCATGGACTACCTGGGAGGTATGCTGGGCATCGCCATCCGAAGAGGGGAAATACCAGGACTCCGTGACTTCCTCTCACAAATACGCCCTGACATACGTGACAAAAGCCAACACAGCCTGGTGAGCTTTTAAACATTGAAGTGCACCGTCAGCAGTTTGCTCATGATTCTTTCTTTTTGTGCCTACTGTGCGTCTTTCCAGGTGAACCAGTTCTGGGAAAACACATTTCAATGTCGGTTTGCACCTCCGGCAGACTGGCTGGAAGCGGGAGGAGCCAAATGCACGGGACAGGAAGACTTAACGAGCATGCAGATTGATTTTTTGGATGTTTCCAACCTCAGACCTGAGTATAATATTTATAAGGCCGTCTACGCTCTGGCACACGCCCTCCATGACCTGCGGCAGTGTGTGCCCGGGAGCGGCCCTTTCAGCCGCCACAGCTGTGCTACTTTGGAAGCTCTGGAGCCATGGCAGGTATGACAAATTGGAACGTCGTGAGGTACACGTGCACAATGTCATTGGGTCCAGGGGTGTGGTGGGCTGCCATCTTGAAGTTCACGGGAACTCCTGTATTGTTGCTAAATTCTGAACATTTTATTTATTGTTCATATATCGGTGAATTATCTACGGAAGAGGATTAGGGCCAGGGGGGAAAAAAGTTTGGCAGGATTCTCACTTTATTCTCAGAACTCTCACTTTAAAGTCAGAATTCTTTAAAATCAGAATTCTGAGAATAAAGTGAGAATCCTGCCAAACTTTTTTAGCCAGAATCTCACTTTATTCTCAGAATTCTGAGGATTCTGAGAATAAAGTCAGAATTCTGACTAATTCTGAGATTAAAGTGAGAATTCTCACTTTAAAGTCACAATTCTCACTCTAAGTCAAAATTCTGAGAATAAAGTGAGAATCCTGCCAAACCTTTGAGTCAGAATTAACTAATTCTGAGATTAGTGAGAATTCTGACTTTAAAGTTACAATTCTCACTTTAAACGTCAGAATTCTGACTTAAAATCAGAATTTTCTTATTTTAAAGTCAGAATTCTAACTAATTCTGAGATTAAAGTGAGATTAAAGATTAAAGTTAGAATTCTGAATTTAAAGTTACAATTCTCACTTTCACGTCAGAATTCTGATTTAAAGTCAGAATTTTCTCACTTTAAAGTCAGAATTCTGAATTATTCTGAGATTAACGTGAGAATTGTCACTTTAAAGTCAGAATTCTTAGAATAAGGTAAGAATCCTGCCAAACTTTTTTCACTGATCCTCTTCCGTAAATTATCACATTGTACAATTTGTTGAATGTATACTTGTATTTGTTTTTACTGCATTTTGCTTTGTCTTACTATGCTTACCACTCTAGGTACTCACATAATATTATTGTTAGCATTTCCCTGTCAAATTAAATGTATTTTTTCTGTCATTTGCAGCTACTGCATTATTTGCAAAATGTCAACTTTACCACCTCTTTTGGTGACCAAGTGTCGTTCGATGACAGCGGCGATGCCGTGCAGATATACGACGTCATCAACTGGCAGTGGCTGCCTGGCGGCCAAACTAAAGTTCAGCATGTTGGCGAAGTTAAGGAGTCAGCGCTCAAAGGCGAAGAGCTCACACTTCATGATCACAAAATCGTCTGGAGCTTCGGATCTAAAAAGGTCCTTGTCAAACATAATATCACGTATAACAACGTTTTAATAAGCGCTTTTCTCTCGTGCAGCCTCCTCGGTCTGTGTGCAGCGAGAGTTGCACTCCAGGTTCTCGCATGGCGAGAAAGAAAGGACAACCCGAGTGTTGCTTTGACTGCATCCTTTGTTCTGACGGCAAGATCAGCAACACGACAAGTGGGTCACTTGTTTTTTTTTCATTACACCAGACCCAATTGAGCATGGTATAGACAAACTGATTTTTAATATCAGAACCACTTTTTAACGTAAAATTATTAAAATGGTGAGTTAACAATTGAAGTCATGCGATCAATTACAATTACAAATTTTAATCGCCTGTCATCCCTCAAATCTTCAATCTACTGTTTCTACAGATTCTATGGAGTGCTACAGTTGTCCAAAGGATTTCTGGTCCAATCCTCAGCGCGACCAGTGCGTGCCAAAGAAAACAGAGTTCCTCTCCTTCCGCGAGCCCCTCGGTATCTGCTTGACAAGTTTCTCTTTGCTGGGCACGTTAATCTGTGCCGTCGTTCTGGGGATATTCATCCACCATCGCGGCACGCCCATCGTCCGGGCCAACAATTCCGAACTCAGTTTCCTGCTCTTGGTGTCACTCAAACTGTGCTTCTTGTGTTCGCTGCTTTTCATCGGCCGTCCGAGACTGTGGACGTGCCAGTTGAGGCACGCGGCGTTTGGCGTCAGCTTTGTGCTCTGTGTGTCGTGCATCCTGGTGAAAACCGTGGTGGTTCTGGCTGTGTTCAGGGCCTCCAAACCAGGAGGGGGCGCCAGTCTGAAGTGGTTTGGCGCCGCGCAGCAGAGAGGCACAATCGTGGCTCTGACTTGCGTTCAGGCGTTTGTCTGCGTCGCTTGGATCGTCTCCGCCTCACCAAGTCCTCATAAAAATGTGCAGTACCACAAAGACAAGATTGTTTACGAGTGCGTCGTTGGCTCCACCGTCGGTTTCGCGGTGTTGTTGGGCTATATCGCTTTACTTGCTATCCTCAGCTTCCTGCTAGCGTTCATGGTAAGAAATCTTCCCGACAACTTCAACGAGGCCAAACTGATTACCTTCAGTATGTTGATCTTCGGCGCGGTGTGGGTCGCCTTCGTCCCGGCTTACATCAACTCTCCAGGAAAATACGCAGATGCGGTGGAGGTCTTTGCCATCCTGGCCTCCAGTTTTGGCCTCTTGGTGGCACTGTTCGGACCCAAATGCTACATAATCCTGCTGAGACCAGAGAGGAACACAAAGAAAGCCATTATGGGACGAGGGACTGACAAGTCGCACAAGCACAGTTAGAAAAGAATAACAACATATATATATGCTATAGCATGAATTTCTTATATTTTTGAGTGTATGAGCTATAATAAATGTATAATTTAGAGGCTGTCAAATATTTTATTTCAGTTCAGCTTATTATATCCCCTCATTATCCAAATTGCAAATAAAACCCACTTCCATCAGACATTTAATTTTGTTGTATTTAAGACAACCTATTGGTACATGCGGGTGCTGGGGGTGGAGGCGGGAGTGTCATGGTTGTTCGTATATAGCGCACCAACATAAAAGAAACAATATAATAAACACCTAAACTGTAGCAAGCATCCAGATTGAGGGACAACGCTAATATGCAAAACAGAACGAGCCTGGCTAAGTTATCGTATCTGGTAACTTCTAATCCATATTTGTTTTAAAAGAAGCTATACACGT
Source organism: Festucalex cinctus (assembly GCF_051991245.1). Taxonomy (NCBI): domain Eukaryota; kingdom Metazoa; phylum Chordata; class Actinopteri; order Syngnathiformes; family Syngnathidae; genus Festucalex; species Festucalex cinctus. The sequence continues at coordinate 7,082,874 of NC_135423.1, read as the reverse complement.
TGCAGTTTTTGTTGTTGTTTATGTTCTTGAATGTGTATAGAGTGCCTGCAGTTCCTCAAATACACAAACGATTTAATTTTTAAGTCAATTTTATTTAGAAATGACACAGTCTAATATCTGTCAGGGGTGGCACAGTGGATGAGTGGTTAGCACGTCTACCTCCCAGTACTGAGGACGCAAGTTTGAGTCCAGGCTCCGGCCTTCCTGGGTGGAGTTTGCATGTTCTCCCCGTGCCTGCGTCCGGGTACTCCAGTCTCCTCCCACACATTCCAAAGACATGCGTGGCAGGTTAATTGGGCGCTCCAAATTGTCCCTAGGTGTGGATGGTTGTTCGTCTCCGTGTGCCCTGCGATTGGCTGGCAACCAGTTCAGGGTGTACCCTGTCCATTGCCTAAAGCCAGCTGAGATAGGCTCCAGCACCCCCCGCAACCCTTGTGAGGAACAAGCGGTTCAAAAAATGGATGGATGGATGGATGGATATACAGCACAATAAAATTGGTTATCCAACATCCATGGGTATTTATTGTGGGTTTTGTATGAGTATACAGTGAAAAGGATGTACCCTTTTGACATTAAACAGGCTGATCTTTGCTTGTACAGAATTACAATAGTAAAGCCCCTTAACTTTGCAGACATAGTGATAGTAAGAACCCCCCCACCTTCAAAAAAAAAAAAGAAAAAAAATAGATGTATTAATCTATAAGGAAAATTGTACAAACATCGGCATTGTTGACCTACATTATAAAATGTACATTTTATCATAACATCCAATACTACAAATTTGAAAGGAAGAGCATGAGACCGACAGTATATTTCATACAGTGCATTTAAAGAAACAAACAAAAAGACAACCTGGTCACCTGGCCATCATGTATTTTTTAGTGTTTCTCTCGGGCCTCACGAGAATGATAAAACACTTGGGTGCAAAAATACAAACAAGCAAGCCAAAGCTGGAGGCCAGGATGGCAAAGATCTCCACGGCCACCGTGTACTTCCCGGGTGAGCTGACATAGGCGGGCACGAAGGCCACCCACACGGCGCAGAAGATGAGCATGCTGAAGGTGATCAACTTGGCCTCGTTGAAGTTGTCGGGCAGTTTCCTGGCGAGGAAGGCCAGCAGGAGGCAGCTGCAGGCGAGCAGGCCGATGTAGCCCAGAACCAGAGAGAAGCCCACCACTGAGGCCATGTCACACTTAAGGGTCACTTTTAACCCTGGGGTACCAAAGTCCGGTTTAGGTTCAGGGGGACTGAGGGACAGCCAAATTATACAGATGACGATCTGATTGGAAAGAAATGGCACAATCACTTAATATTGTACTCACAGTTATGACAGGCTTTTGTGTGAAATATGATGAACATAAAATCTGCATTATAAATACCCTTTTAAATATTCCTTACGAGGAATGTTTTTGTTGAATTTATTTTTTAAGGTATTTAACTCATTTGCTCCCAAAAACATATAAATACGTTCTATTTGAAATGTTTTAAGTTTCCCAAAGACGTTTTTTTTTTTTTTTTTTTTTATGCTAGAGCATACATAATGTTTTGATGCAGCCTCTCAACTGCAAAGAACGGTTGAAGAAATGGTAATTATTACACAAACTGCCAGCAGGTGGCAGCAGAGTATAAGAGATCAACCAGGGCCATGTTGAAAACAAGCTGATTTTAAACAGATTTGTGAATAATGATTAAACTTAGCTATATTCTAATGCTAATTGCTGCAAAACGGAAACAGATAGAAATATATATTTTTTTCCTGACGAAAGAAGACACTTTAATCTTTCTTTTGGCAGGTTCCATGTTTTTATAGCAATAGAACACAATATTCTGTGGGCCTTGCAAAATCAGTCAAAGTCCAGTGAAACAGCCGGGAATGAAGTCTACAGTAAACAAATCACACATTGCTTAGTGTAGGCGTAAAAAGCAGGATTGAAGAGGACTGAGAAATTTGATAAATAATCTCGCTCTAATATCTTCATCAAAAATGGTGCTGACACTTCCAGTTTCCTTTTCTTCTTTCATATTTACAATTATACACAATACTTATTTTAGGACAACGTATTACAAATCGTGGTTAACAAGTCTCCACTTACAAACTGACCTGTATGCAAGTGAACACGCAGACACTCCCCCTCTGTTGGCCCGGACCAAACCACTTCATCAAGGCTCCGGCGCCAGGCCGGGCCGAGCGGAAGGCCGCCAGGACCACGATGGTCTTCACTTGCAGGCAGGACACGGAGAGCGCAAAACTGATGGCGAAGGCGGCCTGCTGGAAGCGACAAGACCACGCGGACGGACGACCGATGAACAGCAGCGAGCACAGGAAGCAGAGTTGGAGAGACAAGAGGAGCAGGAAGCTCAGTTCCGAATTGTTGGCTCGGACCTGAAAGCGGGAAATATCCATGATGTCATATCTGCATTCTTGCTACTGGTACTTTTTTGTAATTGGCATAAGTTTAATTAGAATGTATTGGCACATAATAATCCAAAATAGAAATATGTATACAACAACTTTGTTAGCTCACATTAAATTAATTTACTTATATACATATATGTTTTAACTTATGTTTCAATTTTGAAAAAATGTAATCATAAGAAAATAAGAACTGCAAATATTTTTGCAATGTATTTTTTTTTGTTTCATATTTCTATTTTTTTTTTTATTTGGTACTGTTTCATTACTATTTCATATTTTATTATTTATTTTGTCATTATTAATTATTTTGTAGTACCAGTTTATTCTTAATATTTTTTGCATTGTATTTTATTTTATTTGTCTTTTATGGATTTCTTTTTTGTATTTTTGGTTGTTTTTCATTGTTTTTATTCTAACAAAAAATATTTGTATTTCACAATTAAATATTTTAGTCTTTTAATTGTTTATTTTACTTGGTGCTTTTTCATTATTATTTCACATTTTATTATTTATTTTTTTCATTGTTACATTGTTTAACCTGTTTATTCTTATTTATTTTTTTTAGCATTGGATTTCTTTTTGGATTTTTGGTTGCTTTTAATTGTTTTTATTCTAAAAAAAAAAAATGTATATTTTACAATTAAATATTGTAGTCTTTTAATTGCTTATGTTATGGAGCATTTTTCAATTTTTTTTTTATTCATGTTTCTATTTTTAATCAATTTTATGATAATCAATAAAAACTGCAAATAAAGAGGAAGCTGCTATTGGCTGCCAACCAGTTCAGGGTGTACCCGGCCTACTGCCCGAAGACAGCTGGGATAGGCTCCAGCACCCCCGCGACCTTTGTGAGGAGCAAGCGGCTCAGAAAATGGATGGATGGATGGAAAAAAAGAGAAAGATGGAATCATGCAAGGTTGTGCTTCTAAATGCTGGATGGTGTGTTTATGAGAGGTGATTCAATACATTCTTACTTTTTTTTGTTTGATTTCAATGGTACTTGAGAGAATTTAGAAACCACTGAATTAGAAGAAAGAAAAAAAACAAGGGTCATCGGTTCAAATCTGTGTTATGATTTGTGTACAAGTTGAAAAAAAGGTTGCGAAACTTGAGCTCACACGTCATTCTGTGACGTCTTACCACAGGTGTGTGTCTGTAGTAGACAAAGACCACAAAAACGGCGGTGGTCGCCACGGCGCCGGAGACGGCGACCGCGGCGAGGGTGACGCCTAAGGTCTCGTTGAAGGCCAGGAAGTCCAGCTGGCGGAGGACGCAGACCGTATGCTCCGTGTTGGGCCAGAACTCCAGTGGACAGCGGTCGCAATTGGGAGAATCTGAAATATGTCCAACAAACGGATCAAGACGTGCAGAAAGCGTGTGAACGCCACGTGTTCCCTCACCAGTCGCGTTGCTTATCTCTCCTTCGGCACACCGGATGCAATCAAAGCAACACACGGGTTCTCCTTTCCTGGTGGCCACCCTGGTGCCAGGAGGGCAACTCTCGCTGCAGACTGACGCGGGCACCTGAAAATGATATGCTGGTGTAGTTTGTAACAACATTTTCACAAATGCACTTCAGCACCTGACTGGATCCTGAGCGCCACTGCACCGCCGTGTCGTTCATGCGGATTTGGTAGCCGTCCACTCGGCCGACCAGGACCAGTTTCAGGGAGCCGTCGCGGCTCTTCTGCCAGTTGACCAGGTCATACTTGGCGGGGATGTCGGCCCCTTGAAAATAAAGCCGCTCGCCCTGTGGCGTGGTGAAGTTGACGTCATTGAGCCTCTGCAGCAGCTGAAAAGGAGATGTTTTTTTGTTTTTTGTTTCATATTTTTATTTTTTATCTGTTATGTTTATTCTTAATATTATTTTTAGCATTTTGTTATTTTTTATTTTTGTTGTTATTGTTTTGATTCTAAGAAAGAATATTTGTATTTTATAATTCAATATTGTAGTATCTGAATTGTTTATTTTATGCAGCATTTTTCTAAGTTTTAATTTATGTTTCAATTTTGAATAAATTTAATCGTAAGATATAAAAACTGCAAATGTTTTTGCAATGTATTTTTTAGTTTCATATTGATATTTTTTATATGTTACTGTTTAATTAATATTTCATATTTTATTATTTATTTTGTCACTATTACATTATTTTCCAGTACTAGTTTATTCTTATTATTTATAGCACTGCATTATTTTATTGTATTTATCGTTTTTGGATTTCTTTTTTTTGGATTTTTGGTTGTTTTTCATTGTTTCTATTCTAACAAAAATATTTGTATTTTATAATTAAATATGGCAGCCTTTTAATTGTTTATTTTATTTGGTACTGTTTCATTATTATGTCATATTTTAATAATTAATTACATTGTTTTTCAGTACCAGTTTATTCTTCTTCTTCTTTTTTTTTTTTTAGCATTGTATTATTTTATTGTATTTGTCATTTTGGATTTATTTTTGTATTTTTGGTTGCTTTTAATTGTTTTTAATCTAAAAAAAAATAGATTTTATAATTAAATATTGTAGTCTTGTTTATTTTATGGAACATTTTTCAATTTTTTTTTATTCATGTTTCTATTTTTAATAAATTTAATCATAATAAAAAAAACTGCAAATAAAGAGAAAGATGGAAACGTGCAAGGTTGTGCTTATAATTGTTTGGTAGAGGGAGGTGGCATGATGAAAACAATAGGATAACGGATAGTCCAATTATAAACCGAATTGGATACTCTGTATTGGCTTGCCACAATATCAGTCGGCCTTCTGAGTTTGACACATGTGGTCTAAGATGTTTAACCACATCTCCTAACAAACTGTGTGTACCTCCGCAGGTTTGACATTTCTGGGGGAGGAGCACGTGGCGCTGTCGTCCTGGGAGACGGCGGTTGCGTTAGGGCAAGCCAGGAGGTCGTGAAGGGCGTGAGCCGCTGCGTAAACAGCCAGGTAGACGTTGTAGGCCTGTCGCAGCTGCGAGGTGTCGGTGAAAAGATTGTTCACCCCCTCCAGGCTCTCGTCCCCCCGGCACAGGGGCAGGGAAGTGCTGCGGTCTGACGAGTTTGGACCATTGGAAAGCCGAAGCCTGCATGCAAATTGCTTCTCCCAGAAGTCCCTCAAGATGTCATCATCCGGGCGAGCAGACGGGGTCAAACTGCGGAGGTAATCTTCAAATCCGACGATCGTCGAGCTCCGAATGGCCGTGCCCACGACTCCGCTCGCCACTTGCGAGGTGACGGGGTGCTGGAGGAGATTGCCGCTCGTGCTCCAGGCCTCGCTGGCAAGAAACTGCCGGTCTGTCACCTGGTGTCCGCATACATAAGGATCACATGACCACAAAAGATCTGGTATTGAACCCTCCGTTCTTATACTAACTGCCTACGAGCTGTATATGTCTCATCTGTACGTATAGCGTATATTTTACACAGTAGTCTACTCACGAGGTGGGAGTAACAAAATGGCCGCCCTGTGACTACAACGACTTGCACTGGTGTGTATGGGCTATCGGCTATCTAGTCATATATACTAGGGGTGGGAATCTTTAACTGTCGCACGATTCAATTCTGATTTTTGGGTCTGCGATTCAATTCAGAATCGATTTTCGACTCAGAACGATTTTTGATTCAAAGTGATTTAATTGACAATGATTTCTACTTCAATTTATAGGTGTGCAAAGAATTGTCGTGATCTCCTCCAGTCTGACTCGCTAATGCTAATTAGTGCGCTACTCTCGGCATGTTTATCACTCAAAAGAACGGCTATTCATACAAAACGCTTCAGGAATGTATAGCTACAGAGAAGCATTTTAACATTACTCACCGACATATGCTCTTTATTTGAATAACTTGATCATGACGTTTTCCTTCTACTTTCTCTACAACTTAACTGTATCAGAACGCGTGGAACCACACTGCCCCTAAATGTCCAAATCGTATACAACGTGAACAGTGCTCCCAATAAAGGCACACACAAAAGACAGTAAATAATTTCAATAAAATTGATTTGGGGACATTTAAAATCGAGTCTAAATCGTACTAAATGAGAATCTCGATTCACACGCCCCTAACATATACAGGTCAGTGAGTGATTGACCCATTATTTGCATCTCATCTCACATTCATTTGGGCCAGCTGCAGAAACAGCTCCCTGACGTCCGTGTACCACGAAAAGATCAGGATGACTCTGGCGCTCGATGCCTTAATGGCGAGGGCCGCTCTCCTGGCATCGTTGGCGATGTTTTGTCGATTGAGGGTCTCCACGAAGGCCAGACACACGCCGGAACCTTGAGTCTCCTCCTGGAACACCTACAGGCCCATAATGTGAGAAGAATTGACGAGAATTTGTGATCCACCTCTGAGATTGGATTGTGAGTTGAGTTCACCTTGACAGCCACCAGACCGTAGTCATTGTTGGCAACCACGGCGCCGATCCAAGTCCACTTGAAGTATATGGCGAGCCTGGCAATGGCTCGCGCCTGGTAGATGTCGCTGGGGATGGTTCGGAAGAAGTTGGGAAACTGACGCCTGTCACTCAAACAAGGGCAGCTCGACTGGTAGCTCATCTAAGGAGGAAAATGTACATTCATTATTATATGTCCTGTCCACATTAAAAAAAAAAAAAACATTTTAGGGACCCCTGCACAAAACAGTCATACCTCACTCTTCTCATGCATGTAAATAATTAAAATATTGCATAATATTAATAATAATAATTTAACATCTTAGTATAGGGTCTTAACCTGTTTCGTAACTCCTATTGAATAAATATTTTGATGGATTTTTTTAAATACATTTTTAATTAGATATATTTTTAGGAATGACATCATTTGTAGCATATTTAATTTCTTTATTTTGATTGTTAATTTTTCCTTTTTAAAATGTTCTAATGTGTTTATATTTTAATTTTGTAGTTATTTTTGTTGTACACGATAAACAAAAGCTTGGGTGAACTCCAAATCTCATGGCAACAACCTTCAATAAAATTTACATTGGTCGATTCAACAAAGTATTTAGCATTTTGCTATTATAAAAATTGGTTTTCCAATATTTCATAAAATAAATAACTAAAAAAAAATTGCAGAACTCACTGTTCCTTGTATTGTATATGCCAATCAAAACAAAGCATTTTCATCTAAAAATCAACCTAATGAACTTACTAAAGGCACGGAGAGCGGCCCCAGCACTCTGGAGAGTATCATGGCCGTTTTGGATGAAGCTCCACCAATAATCAACGGAACACCTAATCGGACAATTTGCACAGTATAAACATGTTCTTCCATAAAGCATTGTGTTGTTTGTATCGATGCCATTTGATGGTACCTCTCCCACTCCCTCCTTCAGAAGCATTTTGCTGCGTCGCCGCCGGGTTGCAGGCGCTGCCGCCCCCGCTGACCAGCGAGAGGGCTGCCTGCGTGGCCCAAGGGTGCCGGGCGCAGCTGTCGCGGATGTGGTAGCCCAACGTCACGCCCGGCAACAGGCGGGGACTCCGGTTGATCTCCTCCACGGCAAACATCATGGCGTAAATGTACTGTAAGGGGAGTTGCTCCAAACTGAAAAATACAAAATACTGGATGAGTTTGAGTCTGCATCGTAAATTATGTTATAGAATCCATTTCTTGAGTTGGATTTCACTGCAGTCCATGTCAAATTGATCAGAATTATAGATGAGGCAAACGAGTAGTATCAAGATGACACAACACCAAACATTAAGGTAAAAGATTAAACATAAAAACGAGTCAAATAAATAGAACAAAATAAAATAAACAACTCTGTCTAAATACCTCCTTACATTGACATGAAGTTATAAAATATGTTAAATATATGATTGAACAGATAATGAATGTTTATGTGGATATTGTACTGCTATATTACATACAATCTTGTTAAAATTACAGTTAAAAACTGTACTTTAATTAATGAAAATTACCATTTTTTACGAGAATGTAATTTTCTGTTATTTCACAGCATTTTTGTGGCGCCCCAGCTGATGGACAATTACTGATTTTTCTTTTCTTTTTTTTTTTCTCTATGCTATAGGACATTACTGACATTGGTATTATTCACATTTAAAAAATTGTTTATTCACGAAGAAATTATGGCAAAATTACATATTTTTACAGTTAATTTCTAAGTAAATTGAAATGTTTTTCTTTTTTTTTAAGAGTTTAAATTTGAATTTTACATTTCATTCTATTAAATAACAGACAAATATTTTTGAAATTACGATACATTTGTGAACATATTTTATCAATCAATATATGTATTTCTAATGGAGTTTTTTTTGTAAAAGAACAGAAATATTGTGTGGTTTACAGTTACAGTGATTTCATGTTATTTTACATTTTGATATTTTGATGACAATGATATTTTTAAAACACAGAAAAAAAATGTAAAATAAAAGTCAAAATCTGTTATATTACAGAATTTTTTTTTTACAGTGTGTAAGTGGGAGGAAAACAGTGCAAATAATATACACTCGACATAATGGAACTAAAAGCTTCCCCAAAAAAAAAGCAGAATGATAAATAAAGAGCGAAAGTGCGTGTTATACCCACCCAGTACATTCTTTGTAGTCAGGTTGGTCAGCAAAGTGGTGATCGAGAGCAGGAGGCTTGTAGTGGATATGAAAGAGTCCGCCAATGACGACATCCCCATCCTGGAAAAGCCCCCGGCTCACGGGCGCTCCCCACCGAGGGCAAGTCAGCGCAAGGCCCGGCCGCCTGCTCACCAGCCCGACCAGGATCACCAGCGGGGCTGACGAAGGCCACCGGCCGGCGGAGAACCACGACAGCCACGACATGGAGAATAACTGTCAATCTGAGAACACACATGATGAGACATTAGCATCAGAACAATTTTTATTTATTTTTTTAACAGTACATTGACACTTAACTATGATACCACCTGCACCTGAGAAGTACTTTGCCTCAGTGGTCGCCTCCTGCTCTCTCTCGCTCTATTTCTAAGTGTCACAAAGTGCCCGGGGCGAAATGGTGCCCAGGCAAACTCCCTTCTCCTGAACGCAAAGCAAAACCAGCCATTAAAGGGAGGCAGCTGTGTTGTTCACATGCATATTCAACAAGGCCGCAGAGACAACGTGCTCAGGGTTAACTCCTTGAGAGAAGATCAGTTGACATTGCCATTGTGAAACCAGCTGGCTTCATTCAAGTTTAATTGTGTGAAAATACTTTTATATTGTCAGATGGGTATGAAGAACAGTCATAAGAATAAATGGACTGCTTTTTATATACATAAGTAAATGTTGGCCACAGGCTGGCCTTTAAAGTGTGAATATCAAGAATTTTCAATGCAGGAACTCATAGCTGCTGTAAATAACCAAAATATTAGAAAAAAAAAGCCCTCGACAGAGCAGTTTTACATGACTGCAGCTGTAATTTCGGATTCGATACATTAGATTGTTTATTGTGGCCAGTGAGTGTATAATACAGATTGACAGGTGTTCATTTATGTGATGGATATTTAACATCATTTTATGCCCCCCCACCCCTAAAAACTATCTACTCTATATTAATGTTGCTTGTGAAATGAAATATGTAGTCATAAAGCCACACAGTATGCCAAGCGAGGAGAAAACGCACGATTTGAATGGTATGACACTGCCATCTAGTGGTTAACATTCGGTGTGTCAGGTTTAAACTACCATATCTTGCCACACACAACCAAAAAAAAAAAAATTGAAACACGAGTTTTAATAATGGTTTAGGTGATTGAATGCCACCAAAAAAAAGTTGTTGGTGTTCTTTTCTGGCCTAAACTCAAGACAATGAGGTACATGTATATGCTACGGAGAAGGCTGGACTTCCGACTTCTGAGTTTTTGCACTTCAGCTTTGTTTCCGGTTCCGGTTTGGCAGTGTGGGCCACGTCTCAATACTTGCGCTTCGGACTTTTTTTTTTTTTTTTTAAATTGCTGTATTTAACAAATTGAAATCAAAAGCCAAACATGGCAAACATTAAGCAAATAATAATCATGGGGTTGGAGGAGGGCGGTTACAGGTTTAATTAACGTGGGGAAAAATGACAATTCTTTAAAAAAATAAAAAATAAAATACAATAAAAAAAAAATACAATAAAAAAGAAGCAAAACACTGAAAATACATTTTGTTTTTAAACAAACTAAAACTAGAATTATTGCGAAAATGTCATAAGTTTTCATCGTTGTTAATACACAAGCTTTTTGGGGGGGTTCATTTCAAATGTATTTTTGTTTTCATCATTACTGTGTTTGTAAATCAAAGTCATTTGGGAATTATCTTGCATTTGACAAATATTACAAAAGTTGTATTTTTTTTAAAAATCGTAAAACCAATGAAAACAAAGCCAAATGGAATCAGTTCTGAGAAAATATAAACTAATACAAACAGCTCTCTCACTTAAAATGACCTGAATTTTAAAAACTAGATTGAGTCCAAACGAAATTAACATACCAACAGAAAGCAACAACAGTACTATGGTACAGTCAGAACTGTCTGTTGTTTAAACAGTTATGTTGAAAAAACCCCAACACATTTTACAAGAACAAAAAACGTTTAAATTCAGTGCACTTTTTTTTTAACCTGCTATTTTGTTTTTCCTCAGTCACAATTAGGAGACCTTACAATTTGTACGATAATACTTGAATAATAGAAGATCATATGGGCGATTGCAAGCATGTAAAGTGTTATTTGCCTCATCTGCATTTTGATATTGAGATTGGAATGAATTGCATCTATGAATAATACATTTTTAAACGCGTCACTCAGTGACGGTCAGTGTGTTTACCTCAGCAGGGTTGATGTGTTTAGAAGAAGGAGCAGGTGGCGGTGCTGTTCTTTGCTCTGCTGGGCAGGCGAGGAGGCCGTGGAGTCCGTGAGCCGCAGCGTAAATAGCCACATACGACCAGCTGAGCTGGGAGGTGTCGGTGAAGACATGCTGCAAACCCTCCAGGGACTCACCCCCATTGCAGAGTGACAGGAAGGCTGTCGGGTAGCTGGCCAAGTAGCTGAACTGTGATCAAATATGAAATTATGTTTCATTGTTTTTTTTTGTTTGTTTTTTTAAATCAAAATGCATGAAATGATAGTGGTATGCAGGAAGGCATTGCTGTCTGCAGATTTGGGTCATGTAGAGCAAAGAGTTCAAAGCAAACATGGTGAAGCAGCATTCAGCTGTTATGCTGCAAGTAAATTGAATCAGCTCTAAACATTTAATATATTAACTGTCCTACTCATCCTTTAAATATTTTATTAGTATTTTTTCCACATTATTTCTCTATTCAAGCATTTATTTCAAATGGTACGTATGACCAAATTTGCATTTGTACCCGTTTTCCTGGAGGCACGCCGATAAGCTGCAGTTTGACGCTCAGAGGTTGTTAAGTCACATCTGCTGGTGTCGCCTGCAGCTAAAGACGGCAAAAGCCTGCAGGGCCCGACGGGTGATCGCACGCAATTAATCATGGATGCAGTAGCCCAGAGTCATGCCGTGGCCGTCAGCATTGATTTCCTCCACCACAACATAGACTTCTGTACTGTGGATTAAAATCAACAAGTGGTATCAAAAGATGGGGAGAAAGGTACTGAACTTTTGCAGTGGCAAAAAAACAAAAACAAAAAACAAAATAAACATGAATCATATGTAATAATGGTTATTACCCCAAGTGGGCAAACTGGCCATATGTGGTATGTGGGCTCCCTCTAGTGGTACATGAAAGAATTACTGAAGTAAATGTTAAAACTTTGCAGAATGTTGCAAGACAAAATGGCGTTTTATCAAATCAGGTTAGAGTGGAAGTAAATATGAAAGCATACCTCACATAAACATCTGATAAGAAAAGACAAAAGGTTCTGTATTACGCACTCAAATGGAAAATCCGGCTTTGTGTTAAATAGGGAACACACCAACCACCCTTCTATGTTAGAGAAATTGTTGCTGTGAGCATTTATAATAGCCGCGAGACATTTGGAAGAAAAATTATTATGCCGACCGGGACTGAAAATGACTCCTCTCTGGAGTGAGGCTGGAAAAAGAATCCAACAACAAAAGTAGCGTGCATCAAGTTAGCACGTGTGCATGTGTGCACCGTATGCCAGCTTCTCAATTATTATTTTTTTACGTCACACCCAGGAAGCAGAAACTATTTCGTATCCCGCAACTCTCCGCGGCAACTATAAGTAGATTCATTTGTCTATAAACTTGTTCGTTACACCTCTGCTTAACATTAAAGGAAAAAAAATATCTATAGTTCAACTTACAGCAAAGAATAACTTAATTAAAACATTTTTAGTCCGTCACCGAAAAGATTAAGTGCACCAATTTTCCTGAAATTAAAAATAACTACATAAATGAGAGCGCTAATGCCAATGAACCGACAAGGACACAAATAAATACAGGGAGTCCTCGAGTTATGTCGGAGTTCCGTTCCTACGCTAGCGTTGTAACATGAATTTCGACTTAAGTCTAATTTCCACAATAAAGCTATGTAATAAATGCTAGCACTAGCTAAGGGCTAGCTAAATAGCGGACGAGAAGCCAAAATGGCGGACCCGGCGTAACCATCGTTAACTCGAAACGCCTTCGGTCGAGTGCGCCCTAACTCGAGGACTCCCTGTACAGTAAACTTAAATATTGATTGATTGGGTTTTATTAAACATAGAAACACATCACAAGTATAAAATACAAGTTGTAGTTAAAAAAAAAAAAGAAACGGAAAAGAAAAATAAATCGCCAATCATATAATTTACATGTTCAAAAATATAGGAAGAAGTACAAAAACTTATTTAGTCCTATACTCCCCAATGCTTCTATTAGGGGGTAGGATTAGATAAGTATAAATACAAGAAAGACACAAACCGATGGACCAGGTTAACAGCACGAGAAATGAAACAAACCACATCCATCCATCCATCCATCTTCTTCCGCTTATCCGAGGTCGGGTCGCGGGGGCAGCAGCTTCAGGAGGGAAACCCAGACTTCCCTCTCCCCAGCCACTTCAACCAGCTCCTCCGGCGGGATCCCGAGACGTTCCCAGGCCAACCGAGAGACATAGTCTCTCCAGCGTGTCCTGGGTCGTCCCCGGGGCCTCCCGCCAGTGGGACATGCCCGGAACACCTCACCAGGGAGGCGTCCAGGAGGCATCCGAACCAGATGCCCGAGCCACCTCAGCTGGCTCCTCTCAACGCGGAGGAGCAGCGGCTCGACTCTGAGTCCCTCCCGGATGACCGAGCTTCTCACCCTATCTCTAAGGGAGAGCCCGGACACCCTGCGGAGGAAACTCATTTCGGCCGCTTGTATCCGGGATCTTGTTCTTTCGGTCACGACCCACAGCTCGTGACCATAGGTGAGGGTTGGAACGTAGATCGACCGGTAAATCGAGAGCTTTGCCTTTTGGCTCAGCTCTTTCTTCACCACGACGGACCGATACAGAGTCCGCATCACTGCAGACGCTGCACCGATCCGCCTGTCGATCTCCCGCTCCATCCCACCCTCACTCGTGAACAAGACCCCAAGATACTTGAACTCCTCCACTTGGGGCAGGATCTCATCCCCGACCTGAAGACGACACTCCACCCTTTTCCGACTGAGGACCATGGTCTCGGATTTGGAGGTGCTGATCCTCATCCCAGCCGCTTCACACTCGGCTGCGAACCGCTCCAGTGAGAGCTGGAGGCCCCGGCCTGATGAAGCCAACAGCACCACATCATCTGCAAAGAGCAGAGATGCAATGCTGAGGCCACCAAACTGGAACCCCTCCACGCCTCGGCTGCGCCTAGAAATTCTGTCCATAAAAGTTATGAACAGAATCGGTGACAAAGGGCAACCTTGGCGGAGTCCAACCCTCACCGGAAACGAATCCGACTTACTGCCGGCAATGCGGACCAAACTCTGGCAACGGTCGTACAGGGACCGAACAGCCCGTAACAAGGGGCCCGGCACCCCGTACTCCCGAAGCACCCCCCACAGAACTCCCCGAGGGACACGGTCGAACGCCTTCTCCAAATCCACAAAACACATGTGGACTGGTTGAGCGAACTCCCACGCACCCTCGAGGATCCTGCGGAGGGTGTAGAGCTGGTCCACTGTTCCACGGCCAGGACGAAAACCACACTGCTCCTCCTGAATCCGAGATTCGACCTCCCGACGGACCCTCCTCTCCAGCACCCCTGAATAGACCTTACCAGGGAGGCTGAGGAGTGTGATCCCTCTGTAGTTGGAACACACCCTCCGGTCCCCCTTCTTGAAAAGGGGGACCACCACCCCGGTCTGCCAATCCAGAGGCACTGTCCCCGATGTCCACGCGATGTTGTAGAGGCGTGTCAACCACGACAGCCCCACAACATCCAGAGTCTTTAGGAACTCCGGGCGGATCTCATCCACCCCCGGGGCCCTGCCACCGAGGAGCTTTCCAACCACCTCAGTGACTTCGACCCCAGAGATAGGAGAGCCCACCCCAGAGTCCCCAGACTCTGCTTCTTCAAAAGGAGACGTGTTGGTGGAATTGAGGAGGTCTTCGAAGTATTCCCCCCACCGCTTCACGACGTCCCGAGTCGAGGTCAGCAGCACCCCATCGCCACTATACACAGTGTTAATGGTGCACTGCTTTCCTCTCCTGAGACGCCGGATGGTGGACCAGAATTTCCTCGAAGCCGTCCGGAAGTCGTTTTCCATGGCCTCACCGAACTCCTCCCATGCCCGAGTTTTTGCCTCAGCAACCGCCGAAGCCGCGTTCCGCTTGGCCATCCGGTACCTGTCAGCTGCCTCCGGAGTCCGACAGGCCAAAAAGGCCCGATAGGACTCCTTCTTCAGCTTGACGGCATCCCTTACCGCTGGTGTCCACCAGCGGGTTCGAAGATTGCCGCCGCGACAGGCACCGACCACCTTACGGCCACAGCTCCGATCGGCCGCCTCAACAATGGAGGCGCGGAACATGGTCCATTCGGACTCAATGTCCCCCACCTCCCCCGAGACAAGGGAGAAGCTCTGCCGGAGGTGGGCATTGAAACTCTTTCTGACAGGGGATTCCGCCAGACGTTCCCAGCAAACCCTCACAATACGTTTGGGTCTGCCAGGTCGGACCGGCATCTTCCCCCACCATCGGAGCCAACACACCACCAGGTGGTGATCAGTTGACAGCTCCGCCCCTCTCTTCACCCGAGTGTCCAAAACATGCGGCCGCAAATCCGATGACACGACTACAAAGTCGATCATCGAACTGCGGCCTAGGGTGTCCTGGTGCCAAGTGCACATATGGACACCCTTATGCTTGAACATGGTGTTCGTTATGGACAAACCGTGACGAGCACAGAAGTCCAATAACAGAACACCGCTCGGGTTCCGATCAGGGGGGCCGTTCCTCCCAATCACGCCCCTCCAGGTCTCACTGTCATTCCCCACGTGAGCGTTGAAGTCCCCCAGCAGGACGAGGGAGTCCCCAGAGGGAGCGCTCTCCAGCACACCCTCCACGGACTCCAAAAAGGGTGGGTACTCTGAGCTGCTGTTTGGTGCATATGCACAAACAACAGTCAGGACCCGTCCCCCCACCCGAAGGCGGAGGGAGGCTACCCTCTCGTTCACCGGGGTAAACCCCAACGTACAGGCGCCGAGCCGGGGGGCAATAAGTATGCCCACACCTGCTCTGCGCCTCACACCGTGGGCAACTCCAGAGTGGAAGAGAGTCCAACCCCTCTCAAGAGGACTGGTACCAGAGCCCAAGCCGTGTGTGGAGGCGAGTCCGACTATATCTAGTCGGAACTTCTCGGCCTCGCACACCAGCTCGGGCTCCTTCCCTGCCAGAGAGGTGACATTCCATGTCCCAAGAGCCAGCTTCTGTAGCCGGGGGTCGGTCCGCCAAGGTTTCCTCCCTTGGCCGCCACCCAACCCACACTGCACCCGACCCCTTTGGCCCCTCCCACCGGTGGTGAGCCCGTGGGAAGGGGGACCCACGTTGCCCCTTCGGGCTGTGCCCGGCCGAGCCCCATGGGTGCAGGCCCGGCCACCAGGCGCTCGCCAGCGAGCCCCGCCTCCAGGCCTGGCTCCAGAGGGGGGCCCCGGTGACCCGCGTCCGGGCGAGGGAAACGCGTCTCCAAAATTCTTCTTCATCATCAGGGTCTTCTGAGCCGTTCTTAGTCTGGCCCCTCACCAAACAAACCACAATAACACACAAATGTGAAACTAAATTATTGCATAGCCTCTGTTGATTTAAAATAAAACAAAAAAAACAACTCATTTATTTTTTCCTTTCTTCTTGCATGTATTTTTCCCCATTTATTCCATGTATTTAAGATTAACTCATTCACTCCCAGCCATTTTCATGTTCTATTGCTATCAAAACATGGAACCGACCAAAAGAAAAATGTGTCTCTTCTTTCATCAGGGGGAAAAAAAAAACAAATACGTAATAAATACGTTTTTGGGAGTGAATGAGTTAACTTATGAAGCCTGTAACACCCAATGTACCAGTATTGCCTCTTGAAAATACTAAATTGACTTTTATAGATGAAACCCCTCAACCAAAATTTAATGGGGAAACTGTAACTCAAGGCTGAGTAGGAAGTGAGGCAGAATGTTTACGATAGTCAAAGTGGCCTGAAACGAGGCAATTCTCCAGGCCAGATGTCGTGCGCATGCGGCTATCGGGCTTCTGCTCCACAAACATTAATAATAAGGTGTGGCAGGTTTACTAGGGACCCACTTGCACAGGGCAACAGGTGTGCCGTTCATCAGCTCCATTACAGCCATTTCATGAGCAATTACACCTCATTGTATATGATGGGCCTTATTGGGGCTGTTTACGACTTTTTGCACATTTATTATTGAATAAATCCGACAATAGCATTAAACCTCTGCAATGGTGAATGAAGCCTGGACCACGTGTATCATTTAAAGAAATTTTTAAGTTCATAAAAAATAAATAAAATAATATATAAAATAAAAATAAAAAAAGAAAGAAAGAATAACAATAAGAAGAGATTAAACAAACGGATTATTGGAAACCAAATACTTCATTTATTGCATTGGTAGGAAAATGCTCACAGTCTTCAGATGAGCAACAATACAAAGAAAGAGATGGTTTAATACTGGAACAATAAAAATAATACAATTACAACTTTACTACGCTCTCTTCTTCGGCCTTCGCCGCTGTACACTTATTTGCATTCCATTACGAGTTGTACAAAATAAAAATCACCAGAATTGACAAGTTTGTATTCTGTATCAAAGTAATTAAAAAAATAAAAGCTTTGAAGTTCCAAATCTTTTTTTTGTTTTTGTTTTATTTGCAGACTAACAAGTCCAGAAGCACAGAAGTTGAGAGGCGAGATTGAGCCTTCGTCTGCGACTGTTCATTCTGTGCAGAAGTTGTCGAGCGCTGCAACATCTTTTGTGTAAACGGGTGCATAGTCATGCTCGACATGTTCACGTGTAGGTCACATGCACAAACACGGAGCCAGAACAAAAACACCATCCAAGGATCCAAGACAACGGCGGAATTATTTTACACGTAAATGAAAATACGTGAACGAGAAGGAAGACTTTCATGGTGGTGACCTTCATTGTTTATACACAACATATTCAGGTTATACAAAGAAACACATTCTGTGTCACAATCCGATCTTTTTTTTTTTTTTTTTGCTTCGGTGTTAGTTTTGACATCACGGGGACAACAATAACACGTCTTTCTTTATTCAGACATTAAGCAGAATATCGACAACACACTGCCAGACTAGAACAACTTTTTAACTAGTAAGACCGTGAACATTTCATACATGAATCTCATGCTGTAACAATGCTGTTTGTATGGCATCATTTTGAGTCTTAGGCTAGGCATACACTGTGCAAACTGACCTCTGCCTTTGAAGGTGGTGTCCAGTCCACCACATCAAAGTGACACAATGAAATCATGCAAAGCAAATCAAGATGAAGTAGTAGCATTATGTTAACATTTTGGTGAACGAACAAACAGCATACTGTTATTGTACGGATTTTACAAGTGTATTGCTTCCTATACCTTTTATTTTTGACCAGATACAACTGCCTATGCAGACTTTATCCAGTCTGCCTTTACTTGGGTAGGTGTGGGGGGTGGGTTGTGCGTCAATATGAAAGCCAACATGTAAAACTTACAGAACAAAAGTTAACCACAAATGAGAAATGATAGAGGAATACCAAAAGGTCCTGTGAAGTGGGCGAGCTGTTCCTTTACTACTGTAATCATTCAAATGCTTCAGGCCTAAACAAACATTACAACTAGGAGCCTGTAGCTAACTAGCTAGCTAGCTAGCTAGCTAGCCTAATTAGAATTGCTGCTTAAGCTTGCTAGCGACATGGATATTAACCCCTCATATTCATAGTACTATTTTACGTATCCTAAAAGTATACTGCTTACCTCAAACCACATAATAGTGTGCCTTTGGATTTTTGAGGGATTGAAATAACTATGCGGTCAGCCGTTTAGCTTTAATTGAGTTAGAAGGTTAACTCATTCACTGCCAGTCATTATAGAAAATTTTTACATTTCCAATACTCACGTGATATTACATTCAATAATTATATATAAACCGAATCTACCAAATAACAGAATAGACTCCCTACTTTTTGTCCCGTCCCGTTCTTTTATAATTGACAGCAGAAAAATGTAGGTTTGCCAAAATACAGCCATTTCTCCCATGGACTCTGAAACTGTGTTTATTTCCTATAAAATGGGGCAATGATGTCATCTACCGGTGGTTGGGCATCAGTAAAGTTGTTTCCAAGTTTGATATTTACAGTGGAGCATGCTCAGATTCGCCCCCATTTAGCACCGCTCTAAAAAATACAATTGACAAGTATACTTGTCAAAGGCAGTGAATGAGTTAAGAACTCCCCCCATTTAACCTCGCTCATATCATTTAATCATAATTACCATTAAAGAGCAAAAAAAATATTCCAAAACTGAAGTCATAAATGTATTATAGAATCTCTTTTGTTGGAAGCTAACAAATACAAATGACACAACATTGAGACAAAGGTCAACAATATTACTGAGTCACTCTGTTCTGATAAAAGGTTACAATTATGCTAATTTAAAGGCTGTAAGGCTAGCCTTATAGCTGCTTACGCTCTCTGGCCCAGATAGTAATAATTAATCATGGGTATGGACGATAGGTAGATACCAGCAGTAACACTAAACTAGTTGGGGCAAAGTGTCAGCATGTTTCGTATTTGTGGACGGCATGAAAACCAAAATAACAAAGATGCTTTGATGTTGGCAAAAAATAAAATAAATAAACTTGATGAGAATTAGTTGGAAATAAACAAGTTATTTATTTTTAATCTAGACACATTCATTGATTTGATGGAAATCTTGCCCCCACCAATATGGTGGCCATCTAGCTGGGTTGCTAACAGCCCTCACGTTCATAGCATGAGTTCCTAGCATTATTATAGTGATGATAAAAGTACATTGCTTTCCTTGGAATTAATAAACGAGTGAGTGATATTTGAGAGTTTCCAGTGACTCCCATAGCTTTATATAGGTTTGTTTCATGAACGGAAATTCCCTTCAAGTTCTTTCACATCATTTCACCATAGTTATCTTATCTTATCTAGAAAAAAAACAACAACAAAAACAACTGAATTCCTTTAGAACGTAACATGAAAAAAAAAAGTAAAATCTCTGTTCTGCATTGCGACTGGCCAGTCGGCTTAGTGAAGGTAGATTTCTATTGATCCATCCATCCAGCCATCCATTTTCTTAACAGCTTACACCTCACAAGGCTTACAGGGGTGCTGGAGCCTATCCCAGCCGGCTTCTGGTAGTAGGCAGGGTACACCCTGAACTGGTTGCCAGCCAATTGAAGATTTCTATTGAGTCATTATTAAATTGGAGCTGATTTAAATTCTTTTCTCTCGGCCTCTAGACCAATGACTGGCTACTAAACGGTCACGAAACAAATTATAAACCTTGTCGGCTACGACAGTGTTCTCGCAGTTGAAGCAGAGTTAGGATTAGCTTTTCCAAACTCTGAGCCCTTTTCTGTCTGAGTGGAACAGCAACATAGCAGGCAGTCCAGGTCCAGCGTTAACACAACACTGGTTAGCGTTGTCTTTTTCAATTGCAGGTGATTAACTCTTAAGTTGTAATGTAAACAAAACACTAGTAAAATGGTACAGTGCATGTCCAGCTTCAGAGAAAACCTTCCATTTTGAAATAAAAGTTTATAATTCCTTCAGCAACTCGGTCTTTTATCTCATTTTAGCTAAAGTCGAAGCAGGAAGTAGACCTCTGGCTCTGACAAAAAGTTGGAGGAGTCTGACGTTGGAAGTGAGTTATCGGTGCAGGTGCGATCTGCATGTTGATCGCCATTTCCATACCGTGACGAAGTACAAGCTCCCTCGGGAAGTCCCCTGTCCCCCAGATGGCCTAAATAACCTGCAATGTAAGAGCCGGTCGAGTGTCTGTTCACAGGTGAATTCTGTGAGGCTGGTTTATTCCTCAAAACGACGGCGGCGGTGTCGTTGACCATGCCGCCTGAGCGTGGTTTCAGGGCCTCCTGTTGTCTTTCGCGGGCACGGCTGTTGATGTGGCGCACTCGGCTTTGGCTACGGGAGGATAAACGACGGGTGAGTGGTGGAGGTGAGTCGTCGATATCGCGGGAAGTAGAGGGTTCTGTGCTCGTTGTCTGTGGGGATTGAGCTTCCTGATCGCACTGAGGAGACTGACACATTTCTCTATCACTATCCTCAATCTCAAGACTAACCAGTTTGCGCAACTGTTCCGTCAGTGGGTCGCGAGATTGGGACTGGAATGTTCCTCCCCCCATGGTTCCCAACCTCTTTTGTTTCCTCATGTGTGGAGTGATGAAACTGCGACTGATGATGTGGTATTTGCTCTGAAAGTTACATGATATGTCTTCCGACGTCAGATCTCCCAGAGACTTGGACTTGCAGGGAGTGTTGATCGTGGAATCGACGGTAATCGACTGGGGACCAGTTGATAAAGACCGTAGAGTTGAAATCTTTGGAGCTTTGATGTCGGACTGTAACTGAGGCACAGTTACCTTTTGGTTCCAAGAAAGCTTTGGAGTGGATACTTGAATTCGACTTTGACAGCTTGGTTGTGAGATTGAAGACTCTGATGAGGATGCAACGTCAACAGAGTCCACATGACTATACACTGTATCAAAATCAGTAGTTGGTGAGTGAATGCCTCCACCCCTACAGCTATTTGCTGGCAGAGAAGAGTGAACATGGATACTCTCTGAAGAAGAGAATCCATTTTGCTCTGTGACTCTATATCCTTGTCTTCCCTTGTGAAAACTGTTGGGGATCTGGTTGCCTTGCTTTCCTTGGGGAAAACCATTTGATATAAGGCAGCCTCTCTGTTGTATAAAGTCTTGATTATAAGTAAATGGATTGCTTGGGGGACTCGGGTAGCCGTTGTGACTGAGTGGTCTTGGTTTGGAAAGTTTAGAGTCTATGGGTCTTTGAATTGGAGAAGAATGGATGCTGGATTGTTGGTTCGGTCGCTGGTACGAAGGTTTACCGTACGAGGATGGACAAGGTGTTGAAAATGTTGGGTACTGCTGAGGCTCACGATACGGCAGAGGATGTCTTTGTTGGGAGTATTTTGGAGTGGACTCGTTTTGGTAAATAGCACTCTGTTTTGTCGGACTACTGAGGGCCTCCCATGCTTGTCTTGGTGAGGTCAACCTCCCCTCTGTTGGATCCGCATCAACATTCACCTCCACCCCTGCAAAAGTATTGCCGACATGGTTATGGGATAATCGGAAAGACTTGTTCACAGGCGAAAGAGTGTATCTCTGAGTAGAACTTCTCTGTTGTTCTGTTATCGGTGCCGGTGGATCAAATACTTCCTCGTACACACTCTCCTCTACCTCTTCGGAATCTACAGTCCTCCCGCCATTTGTGGTAATATCATTCCAACACTTATTGCGCTGGCTCCCTAAACTTTGAGCCACCTTTACTGGAGAAGAAGCCAAGATGGTTGATGGTATACTTCTTGCCTGAACACGGACTGACTGATTTTTCTGGTTGTACACTGATACAGGGGGTGACAGCATCTCCTCATCTAGAATGGTGTAGACCTCTTCAAGATCAGCGGTTTCTGGACTAGAGAATAGAGCAGGGCTGGTCGAGTCTGCCAGGTGAATCGTGCATGGTGAAAGGGTTGTTCTTGGAGTAGCAATTTGGGGAGCATTTTGGGTGCCTGACATTGTTGGAGTAGACCTGATATCTTGAAGCGCCCTGGGAGGAGTAAGGACATGATTTGACTCATTTTGGTCAGCAGTGCTTTCAAACTGACCAATCAAAGCTGATATGGAGCCTCGCGTGTCTTGCTCGTTGCCTAAGGACATAGCATCAATGAGTCTGGAGATGGTGCTGTCATGCAGCGAGTTGGGACTCTTCAGGTCATGATCCATGTTGACTGGGGAAAGAGGGGCCACGGAGGAAGGTACAGAGGAAGAGGAGGATGAGGACACCGAAGGCGCAACTGTGAACGCCGTGCTGGTTGAAGAAGTTTCAGGTTTATCTGATCTACACGGTTTGTTGGTAGAAGTTGCTGATTGGTTGACTCGATTGTTATCTGCCTGGTAGTTGACATAATCATCCTCGGTCCTAATGTTATCATCACCAACAACCAGATAAGAGGCCTCCTGTGGTTTATTGAGATCTTTTTTCCAGTTGTTGTCCATCTTCGAGGGGGACTGGATGGTTTTTTGAATGGAAGCGGATGATTTCATTAGAAGATCCACAGAGGAAGACGTGGCTCTGTCAAAGGGGTAAGATCCTGTGGACACACATTGTTGGACATTAACAAATAGAAACAGAAAATGAGGCCTCAGAATTAAAGACATCAAGCCATCCAACAAGAGCAATGACGACAATTAACAATCCAGCCAATACAACGTAAACCACAGACAAATGGATCACCAAGTACAACTGTGAGGGAGAAGCTGGAGAATGAGGCTTTGGAGTCCATGGTTCAAAACATCATATCGGGTAAAGAGATGACCAGATGGGACTGATAAAATGGGATCAAATGGCACAGCGATATCGTTCCCATATCACTTTCAGTTGCCCCTTTTTCCACTGCATAGCACCGTCTCAGCCAGGCTTCTCTTTTAATTCGGTTTGGGGTGGTTTGTTTTGCACTTCAGAACAGTACCGCAGGAGAAAAGCAAAAAGCAAAATGAGATGCATGACTAAACAGCAACAATGGAGGATAGTAGACCCTCCTGTGGCTGTTGACCACAATAGGGAGACATATTGTTCAAGAAGATACTGTGAACAGACAGAAAACGGGCCAAATGGGAGACTTGAAAAACACTACACCGTCCAAAGCTAAATCCAGATGCTAACATTAGCATTTGTGGGCAACAGTGGCTTGAGATTGCCTTTTGATATCAGGTTGGGACTTAGAACCTCGGATGTCCATGTACTTGAAATTGTTGTGAGAGCCGTGTTGAGCCGAGTAGGCACAGTGCAGTGGAAAAGGAATAAAATAGAATACACTGGGAGGACGCAATACTGGCATGTTTGTTGGAACGATGCAACCTTCATACAAGAGTCACGTAATTCTGATTTACCTGCGGGAACATCCTAGTCACTTCTCTACTATCAAGAAGCACAACAAATGAAGATGGGACAGAAAAGGCATGTTAAGGTATCATGGAGAGCAGGCGGCAGTCTGTCAGTTCACAATGTTTTACTGCATTTAAGTCCTTTCGGTTTTTTATAGCAGAGCAAGTAAGAAAAGGAGCTGGATTAGAGTTATGCTAAATGACATCTAAATGTTTATTTAAGACATCATGCAGTTTAGAGTACAGTAGAACCTCCAAAGTCCAGGAGCTGGTCACCCTTCAATTTGTTTGGAAGTGTTCCCTTGTTTATCGCTGGTTCATGTTTCGCGGCTTTTTTATAGCGTGCATTTTTTTTTTTTTAAACATGTTTTTTGGTCTTTGCGTGGCCATATCTCCCCAACCCTACGCCCGAACGGGGACATACGGACATCCACTGATTCATCTCAACTCAACTCAACTTTATTTATAAAGCGCTTTAAAAACAGGCATTGCTTTATACGAAGTGCTGTACATGAAACAAATTGTTGGTTGTGCAGTAAAGAATAAGGTAACAAAAACGAACAAAGCAAACATTTTTAAGTGATTATACAAGTTTTTTTTTTTATACAAGTAAATAAATTTTAAATCAGTAAATTAATAAGAAGTAGGCGAGTGAATATTATCGCAGAGAGTTTTTGGAACGTAACACCCACGATAAACGAGGGAACACTGTATCTCAAAATTATTTTTCCAAACAAATCATCTGAATAAGAATATCAAGCGAAGCTTCACGAAGTGGGGAGAGTTCTAAGTTCCATTTCTGGTTCTTGTTTAAAATCACATTGAGATACTCATTGAGTTTAATGTAGGAAGTTCCACTGTAGTCTTTTATGGACTAAGCCGGACCCTGAATGTTAAACGTTACAATGGTTTGTTTAGTTTGATTATAAATCAGCATGATTATAAACTCCGATGCTGATGAGTCTAAAATGTAAACATTTGAGTGTCGAAAGAGAGAATAATACCCACCAATGACGGTGTTGGCACCCACGTCATGCTCCTTATCTCCGGAGCACAGAGTTAGCTGTCCTTGCAGAAGCCTGTCTAAAGGCATTGACATGGGTCTGTGGGTGAGGGGGGGCCGGGCCTGGAGTCTCTTATCCGGCCCTGGCTCCTTCCCAGACACGCCCTCCCCGACCGCCTCGATGCCCGCGCCGTTCTTGTGCTCCGACACGGAGGCCGCCGACTCGGACAGCGACATCTTGGTTTTCTTGCGGCCCTTGGCCGGGGCGCTGGCCGTGCGGCGAAGGAGGTGGTCGCTGATGGAGCGCTTCCGGAGGCCCGCCGAGTTCGTATCGGTGGAGGACTTGGACGAGCGGTTGAACAAACCGCGGATGCCGCGGAGTTGACTTCCCTGAAAAAAATAAAAATAAAAAGATGGTAGTGTATGATCCGCTTGTGTCTTTTGAGACACAGCAAAAAATGGAAAAAGCCATTGTGTGGGTTAGGCAAGCATGCTTACATGACAGTACAAGATAAAAAAATAAATAAATCTTCATCTTCTCGTGTTCTTTTCTCAAACAAACAATAAATTATTCTTTATAACTAATAATATCAGATTTATTGAGCATAAATATTTTTAATTAATTAATTTATTTTGCATTAAGAGCCACCTGAAGGTCACTATCATTAGACATGAAATATGTTTCAATAAAGGCCACGTTTTTTGTATTTTTGTATTTATTTATTTTTAATTTAAGAGCAGCTAAGTAGTAGTGATGCCGATTTGAATTAAATTAATTGCTCGATTTGAATTAAATTAATTGCTCAGCCCAAGTAAAAAGGCAAAGTAAACGTGTTAAAAGATACAAAGAATGAGTTATGGCTCTGATGTGACAATTGTAAGGTATTTCCGTGTGAAAGCGGCTTGCATGACATGAGCGTGTTTAGTGTCACACACAAACACAAAGTGCATTTTTTCTAAATTCTTTATTATTATTAATTTTTTTTTTTGCATTCATGCATTTTCCTACAGTTCATGCAGCACCACACGGAGCGTTCAACAAAGGCACCCGGATACCTTGCTGGATCCTAGAAAGTGCATTATGGTAAAGCTGGGATTCAGGACTAGGGGACTCCACTAGAAAGACAAAAAGGATTGGCAGAGAAGCGGATAAGCAGCGCATTTCCTCTTTCCAAAATATATCGCCACTGGCGTCGAGAGGTTCACACGGTCATCAAGTAGACGAGGGCGGCGGGATTACTCACTTTGCCGTACACGTCATGCACCGAAACGTGCACAAAGATGGACGCCTCAGTCAGGCCCTCCAGGTAGACGTGTCTGTAACCTGTGGGAGAGATTTTTCAAAGAAGCGAGAGTCAAAGCCGACCTGACAACAACAACGCGGGCCGCGGCCGTGACGCTGTCAAGTTATAAGAAGAAACGTCGGTTCAAATGTGACAGCGTGTCTTGTCGGGGTCTGTCTAATTGCGTTCTTATTTGAGCGCCACGATGAGCCCGGCGGCGACGGGGAAATGTGCACACCAACCGGGCATGAGGCTGCTGAAGGCGACCGTCCGCTGGCCGATGAAGTCTCGTCCGATGGGGTCGTGATCCCACACCAGGAAGCGCACCAGGGCCACCTCGGCCATGTGCAGCGTGAAGGACAGCGTTTCCTCCCAAACCGGGTTGAAGCCTAGCCAGAGTCACAATCAAAAATTGCTCATCTTCGACAGCGATCTCATATAAATACATACAATTAGCATTAGAAACTTTTTTTTTTTAAAGGAAAAAAATAAACATTTGTAAAACATATTATTATTATTATTATTATTATTATAGGGAAAATAGAAACATTTTTAAAACATTTTTTTTATCATCATCATCATCATTACTATTATTATTATTATTATTATTGTTATTATTATCATTAGAATTTTTTTTTAAAGGGATACTTGACTTATTTAATTTTCAGCAGACGTACAAGGTATAAAGGTAAAAGAATTTGCACTTGATTGGTATGTTTTGAATCTTTCATATTCGGGGGAACGTATTATACACAAGTATATATAAAAAAAATAAAAAATTAAGGTGATTTGGGTGGCGGCGAATAATACACAAGTGCATGTTATTCACGGGATTTTACGGTGCATGCGCGTTTGTTTCGGCTGTTGGGATCGCAGCTAGTGCTCGCTAACCTTTTCAATTTTTTATTTTTTTTTAAATTGTCAAAAAAAAGCTCTTTTAGGGCAAATTAAAAAAAAAAAAAAAAAAAAACTGTCTGGAGCCGCAAAACATTTAGACGTGATGAATGAAACAGTGTGTTAGTGTTAGAAAGTTTAATATGATATTGGCAATTTCGTGGACATTTTATGGCAGTTTTTCAGGGTTTCTTCTTTTCTTTTTGGACTTTTTATGGTTACTTTGTGAACATTTTTTTTTCTGCCGTTTTTAAATTCAATTCTGACATTTTTGCCAATTTCGTGGACATTTTACTGTATTTTTTTTGCTTTTCTTGTTCCATTTTGGAGGTTTTATTGTCACTTTTTGGACATTTTGAGGTAATAATTTTTTTTTTTTAATGTTTTCATCTACCTTTGGTCTCTTTTTTTTCTGACAACGTAAAATTTTGGACTCTGACATTTAAAAAAAAAAAAATTATTTAATTTTATTTATTTAATCAATTCATTAAAATAATATTTTATCTAAAAAATAATATGAAATAAATAAATATGAAAAAAAGATGAATTTCTACTAATGTTTTTAGAGATCCCCATGTGGCTTCAGAGCCGCAGATTGCAAACCCTTGATTCCAGACGGACTTGATGAGGGGATAACACAGTCAGCGCGCCACTGTTCTGCTTCCCTTCAGCCTTTAATTAGTTGATTTGGCTTTTTGATCCCACCAGCACAGCACAGACATTCGACTGTCTGTTTGGAAATTGCGTTTTATTGTCTTACCATTGTCATCAACAACACGCGTTTGTTCCTTGCAGCAGTCGACAGGCAAACCGATAATCTCCACTTCCACGAATGGATCAATGATCTGGGGGGGGGAAACAAAAATAAAAAATGGCAATAAATATCAATTTCTATTCCACATATATCTTTTTTTTGAGCACCTCTCCGCGGTCCCCCAGCATGGAATCCGGCGGTTTGGGCAAATGCTGTCCGCTAATGATCTTAAGAACGAGCTGCTTCTTGGGGCAGGCTGGAAGTGGGTCATCACTAAATGGGTTGAAGGTGCCTGCAGGGGGATGCAAAACATCACAGCTTTGATGTGAATGCCATCACTCAATAATATTCCCAACATTGTGGATGATGGATGTTCAGTTTTTTTTTCTCTTGGGTTTCAATACAAAAAGTGCAAACACACACAGAATAAAACAAATACACCACGATGATGTAGGAAAGTTAAGAGGCAGTAAATGCTCCGTCGTGAACCAGTCAGCGAAGGTTAACCACCCTTTTGCTTTGTTGTCAAGTGAAGATTAAATGCAACGTTAACTGCTATTTCCCTACTCTAAACTATCCATTTTATCCCCTTAATGACATTTAAATCGCGTTGCGGTGATTCCGTTGCACTCACACAAGCATAGTTGTCGAAATGTGTGTGTGCAAGTTTGAATTGGCATAACAATCGGCTCGTTTATCAGAACAAATTCTGTCTTTTGTGTTGAAATGATTGATTGGTTAATCGCATTTTGGAAGCGATTGAGGCATAACTTCAGCTATTCTTCATATAGAGACTGCACAGTATTGAAAAACACACTTTTGTCAGGCACCTAATGCGATTGAAAATATTAAGTAAATATTACAAATTATGACAAATAAAATAGTTAATAAACATGCAATGATTAATCAAATATAATTATATAACACCAATCTGACACATTTATTTGTGTCTTCATCATCTAAAATGGATATAAAATATATAAAAATATCAAAACTAATGTCATGAATTAATAATAAATATAATTAGAAACATGAAATATAATCTCATTACATCAAATTTTTAAAATTGTATAATTTGTATATAAGTGTCAAAAAGTAATAAATTGATTCTTTTTAAATCTGTTTTATTAATAGTGAATAAATATTTGCATGAACAACTTTGATGAGCATTTTTTATTTTTTTATTTTTTAAGTTTATTAAGTCACCATGGGGCCAAAGAAAGTTTCAATTGCCAGTTGATAGCAGAAAAAAATGAGAATCACCTCAAAAGTGATTTTCAACTTGTGGAAGGGGACCCAAAAGTGGGCCAAGGGCCCGTTTTGGGGGCGTTACGGACAGCTAGTAAAATTATTTTTATATATTTGTATAATATTGGATATGGGTCAGGAAATATTACACTGTAAACAAATAGTCAACTAGCAATATTGCTTTTGGCAGCATTTGAAACTGCATTTTCAGAGGCTAGTTTTAAATGAATGGAAAAAAAAAAATGTCAGAATACTTTTCCTCTCCTTACCTCTCTCCCATATGCCATCAAGTCTTCAATAAAAGTTACTGTTTATTAATCCATTTCATTTGTCATTTATATATATTTCACATTATTTTCTTTAACTATAGTCATTCTCGACAAAATGTATTTTTTTTGTTCACACTTTTTTGTGTGTGTCTGGAACAGATTGAACAGATTAACATTATTTCCTATGGAAAATATCGCTTCAGTTTTCGTACAATTCAGTTTTAGTCTGACTTTTTTGGAACAAATAACAAAAAAGTGAGTTTCCAGTGTACTGTCCAGACTGAGTATGTTGTCGGGCGAACCTTTACACATGGGCGGCGGCTTGAGGACGTATCCGCTGCCTCCATTCACCATGAATTTGGCCCGGTTGAGTTGCATCATTCGGCCTTCCGTCTGGTAGTTGAGCGCCACTGAAAGCAAAAGAAGGAAGTGTGTGTGTGTGTGTATATATATATATATATATATATATATATATATATATATATATATATATATATATATATAATATAAACACACACATATACATACATATATATAGGTAAATTAATTAATAAATGACACATTTAATTATTTTATGGTGTATTAATTAATTTAATTATTGGTTCATTTAATTCCATATATAATAAATAAATGACATTTAATTATTTCATGACACTTTATTTATTTATTTATTTATTTATTAATGGTGTATTAATTTATTTAATTTTGGCACTTTTGGTCCTCCATATTTAGATGCTTGGGGAAGATTCATGTGGAAGAACACTATTAAAAAAATAAAATAAAAAAAAAAACCTGTGGGAGATGAATTTGATTAGGGTTGACTCAAAAAAGCATTCTCAGTCACGGCCGGGTTGCGGAGTGTATTGATCTGATTGTCACCAAAAGCGCAGAAAGGCGGAAGACGGGCTTACCCAGCTGACAGCCGACGTTCCAGTAGAACTGGGGATTGAAATTGGACGAGTCGATGCGGTACGCCGAGGGATAAATCCGAGACAGCTGCCTCTGATTGAAAGCCAGGAAGTGCTCGGCTCGGTGATTGACCAGCGACTGAGCTCTGGTCTCGCTGAATGACAGCACGTCGCCCGGCGTGCCTGAAGACAAAATGCGGATGAGGTGTGTTTAAAAAAATAAAAATAAAATAAATAAAATAAAAAATGGGATTTCAAATTGCAGCAGCACTATATTTTAGGTGGCAGGTGCTTTCTTTGCACCTTCATTGAGACACTCCTGCGAGGCCACAGAGTTGGTGAAAACCACCAAGTTCGATAGATCCCGACTCAGCTTCATCGTCTTCCTCTTCCTTCCTCCCCTACAAGGAAAAAAACCCAAAAAAAAAACAGTCAAAGCATGGATGGCCATGGGTTGATATATTGGAAAATTAATTATATTAAAAAAAAAATAAAAAAATAAAAATAATAATAAAATCTAAATAAATAAATACAAAAATACTACAATATTTAAAAAAATGATTAGTTTTCTTCATACACCATATTTTTCAGATTATAAGTCGCATTTTTGTTTGACTGCTCCTATGACTTATACTCTGGTGCGACTTGCATATATTAACTCATTCACTCATTTTCACTAAAGCAATAAATAAATAAATAAATAAATGAGCCGCTGAAAAGGAAATGTACGTGTTTTTTTTCTTACGTTTCATATTTTTATTTCTTATTTATTTATTTATTCATTCATTCATTCATGTTTATTCTTTATTTTATTTTACATTTCAGTTACTTTATTGTATTTGTCTTTTTTGGATTTCTTTTTGAATTTTTGGTCGTTTTTAACTCATTGACTGGCAGCCATTTTCACTGAAGCAGTCGCGTTCGCTGCCGGCTGTTTTACTGGATTTTGACTGATTTTGCAAGGCCAACAGAATATTATGTTCAATTGCTATAAAAACATGGAACCTACCAAAAATAAAGATAAGACTCTCTTCTTTCATCAGGGAAAAAAACGTATTTGTATTGGTTTCCGTTTTGCCGCAATTAGCATTAGAATGTAGCTAAGTTTCATCATTATTCACATTCCTGGTGAAAACACTGGCAAAAAGAGCTTGTTGCAACATGGCCCTGGCTGATCTGATCTGATTACACTCTGCTGCCACCTGCTGGTCGTTTTTTTGTAATAAATACCATTGCTTTAAGCCACCTCTTCATGTCAGAAGCTGTATCAAAGCCTTCTGTATGATCTTGCATTAAAAAAACAAAAAAAACAAAAAAAAACGTATAAATACATTTTTGGGAGCGAGGGACAAAGTGTTAAAAATGGGTTTACACGTTTCTGAGTTTGAATGAGTTAAAAATAAAGCTTGGACTGGCACCCAAAATCTTTGTTTCCTAATTGTGTTGACTGTAGTGAACAAATTCTGGTTTGTATGTAAGAATTAACAGCTGCCGTCAGCAGTGATTAAACCTCGTAAAGTATGCGAGAGCGTTTTTGCAAGTTCACCTGTTAAACTGTCCCCCGGCGTCCCGCGTGGACGTCTCCTGTTGCTCGTCCTCATCCTTCTCCCCACTTTGGCACGTCAGCCGCGATTTGGAGTGCCTCTGGACAAAACGCAATATTGCTTGACATATATATTTATATATAATAAAAAAATGAAGCCTGGTTGCTCCAGGAATTAATGCCGTTTTATCTGGATGCTAATGCCAATCAAGAAATGTGTAGTGCAGGTTTATGTAAAGCAAATGTTCCTTGCAAGACCATCTAAATCAGTACATGCATCCTCTGTAGATATGAATAATGTATTCACAGTGTGCATCTGACACCTCAACATATACACTGCAGAAACGACATTCAGTATAAGGCCAGATAAAGAAAAGTTACATTAGCAGCTAAGCTAACTCATGGGTCATTTCAGAAGCCAGGCAAATCAATCAAAAGACATGTGCGTGCGTCCTTGTGAGAAGCCCACCTTCTGTTTGAGTGTGGTGATGAAGGATCGGCTTTGAGATTTCTTCAAAACCCCTCTGGAGCTCTGCAACGCACAGCAGGAGGGGAGCGTCAAAGACGAATCACGTGCGTGTGCTTATGTCACATAAAAAACACTGAGGGAGGCACATCAGGTCGAAATGGTCGATAAGGCTGGCCTGAATATGAAGTGAGTTTGTGCTGATATGTTGTTGTTTTTTTTGTTTTTTTTTGTTAGAGTAGCCGTTTCATCAAATTGGTCTTTCTTCACCTTGAATTCATAAAGCGTTGTGTTCTTGTTTCAGGTAACCTTTAACCTGGGTGACCTCCTCAAAGGTGAACGTCAACTGACCATTAACCAAGCACCTGAGCAACCTTGAAACTACCTCTGCATAGATGCACCAAGTTTGGACACGATCCAATCAAAACTGTTGAAAAATATTTTCTAGGGTCTAAAATATTTGACCTTACCATTACATTAACCTATGACCTTGCCATTGAAAAACATGATCATGAAGTGAACCTACTTGCAGGAAAGGACACACTTCTATGCTGCTTTGGAAAAGTTAGCAAGAAATAAACTGTAAACTGTTTAAACAGTATTCAGGAAACACTAAAAAAAAAAAAAAAAGAGCACAAATGGCAAAGCGCGGAAATGAAATATTAAGAGTACACCACTACAGACGTATTTTTTTTCATCACTTTGCAGCCATTTTGACCCATGCGTTGTCTCCATATGTGTGTGCTGGACACTCATTCCCACCATCTCCCCCCTTCCCCATCATCCTGTCCTCTTTACCAAAGCGTCAGTCTACCTGGCGGAGGTTCTTCTGAAGGCCCTGGTGCGTGGCCCTCAGCAGAGCTCTGATGCTGAAGCTGTCGGTGTCTTCCTTGTCGCCGATGCGAGACTCCTTCAGGAGAGAGTCCAGCTTCTTCCTGATGTGAGACTCCACTTGGTGATGGTGACCGTTGCCCTGCCAGGAAGAAGACAGTCGATGGTGGGATCGTGTGGAATAGATTGCGGATTCGTCTTAAAACGATTGAGTGAAAACACCCGAGTCGACCAGCAGAGGCGCTGTCGATTCATTCTTGTATTATAGCAGTTTGCCATACATCGAGTGACACGGCCGAACGTGACTGAGCTCCTAAAATGGCGGTCAGTGACTCACACATGCACACCTGA
The DNA here is from genome assembly GCF_051991245.1 of Festucalex cinctus. Classification (NCBI taxonomy): domain Eukaryota; kingdom Metazoa; phylum Chordata; class Actinopteri; order Syngnathiformes; family Syngnathidae; genus Festucalex; species Festucalex cinctus. The sequence goes on along the minus strand of NC_135423.1, from coordinate 7,049,340 downwards.
CAATTGACTCTTACATATATGCCAACTCTATGAAATGGAGAAACTACGACCCCTAGTGTTCTCGTGGAGAAATAACATTTTGAGGCACCGCATGTGTACATAACCTATAATCGATGCTAACGTTGTGACATGAAGCTAGCTTCACGTTAGCTTCCCGCAGCAGCGACCAGAACATTCCCCTGGCTAGATGTGTTTACGTCTACTGTTGCAATGTTGCGTCATATAAAACATATACATTGCTAGCGGGACAAAACCTTGTACCTTCAAAATGGTCACTTCTCAGAAGACGGCAAAAATGGCATACTTGTTCAACCATGACCATTACATCATCAGGAGAGCGAGCCATTTTCAACACTCTTGATTGGTCATTAAGTCTAACTATTGACAACCAGGCAGTATAGATTTTGGGGAAAAAGTTGAACTGGAAGTCACAAGTAACAACTTGAAGCCTTTTTGTTTGAAGAATTGTTCAATATATGCCAAATTGCTGATTGTTGTGAAGTGAGTCGAGTTCACTGTCACCAGCTTTTGCTCACAATCAAAGCAAAACAAACAAATGGCTTCCATGGTGAAACACGTTGGGTCACTGTTGTGTCAAGGCACCACGGCATGTTTGTTATCGTGGTGGGAACAAAATCATAGAAAGAGTTTTCCCAGTATGATTTAATGTTCATAATCTTTTGTTTACAGGTGTTTCCAGCAAGCTCCTCACTCCCCCTATAGGCCCCCTCACTATTTATCGCCATCATCCAAATTCATTACTGCGCTTGCCCACTCGGAAGCAATTTAAAATACACTTTTGTTGAACAGGAAGGAAAGAAACAATTGCAATTATCATGCATTTCAGGGCCGCTGGCATTAAATTTGAGTGTACAGCCAAAGATGCTTATCTGCTTGCTGTTTTTAATGAGCTCCCTATATTAAAAATACAAGAAATAAAAAAGCTCTCTGACAGTCGAAAGCCGCTACCGCCCCTTTAAAAAGGACTACGCTCATCCAAAGTGGCATCTGCAGCCCACGCGCCTCCAGCTAGATATGGAGGGACGCTGCCGTATTTAGTCACACAGCGGAACCATGTGACAAATGATTGGAGTGCTGTCCTGCTTTATGTCATATTAATAAGGAGAATATGCCGGGGCATCAACAGATATATAAGGACTGTAGAGAAAGGTTTTATTAACAATAGGAGTGATGATGAGCCATTTTTGTCAATATACTTACACGCGTCAGCCTTTTTGAACATTAAGTCATCCGAGGAACATTTTGTGTCATTAGTTGTATTTACAAGCCATTTAAGTTGAAGAAGAGAACATATATAATGTAAATACATTCAGAATATTTTTTAATGTGTGATTTAATCATTTTAGAAGTGTTTTCACATGTTTAAATGTGTTTCAAGAATGTGGGAGGGCTAAAATTAAATCATATGTAGTGTACTTGCAGTAGTAGTAGTGTAGTTTGCCCACAAGATGGCAGTAAATTTTACAATTCAAAGCATGCAGCAGGATTTCAAAGTAGGGCGGGTGAAAAATGTCGAACAATCAACCACAAAAATAGGTCGACAATTACCCCGGCCATTCTATTGTAGCTAAACTCAGATCCATCATGTCCATCAGTTCGTTTCAACAAAGGTGCCTTGCAACTGAAATCAACATTTTTGGCTATTAAGGTTGGATAATTAATAATTACATTCAAGATATAATATTCCCCATTTTATCTTGACATTTCCTGTCACTCTTTTTGTGTGGTTATCATTGGTCGACACACGTTCAAGTTAATTATGCTTGTGTTATCTCAAATATATTTAACTACTAATTTGCAATATTATCATGACATTTCTTTTCTGTTGCTGGAACCCCGCTATGGCGATATCAAATAGCGCCACACTTCTGCAACACGTTCTTTAGATGTTCACTGAGTGGAAGTCTAAAAAATGTTTTCTGGTTTTTCTTTCTAACAAAACGTTACGTGAACCATCATTAAAGCATTTGATCATGTTCAAATCAAAACCGGCATTAAAATTTGAACATGTTAAAGCCTCACATTGCTGTTTTTGAGCTTGAAGTCGTCCTCAATTTCGTCGGCGCTGTCGTCGTCGGACACCTCGCCTTCCTCGGCATCCGCAGACAAATATGCAGGGAGACGCTTGCCCTGGACGGGGTGAAACAGACAGTCGTTAATTACCCGTAAACAGTATGTCGCAAAAGCGGCTTTGATTGATCACAATTAAGTCGAGGGCCGGAATCTAGCTAGGGCCATGCTGAATTCTATATGACAGAATAAAGGCCTATACAACAAAATGAGAGAGACAAATACAGGACTATAGCGAATGCATACCAACTGACAACATCATCATCATCATCAGAGGGGACAAATGCAGACTGCATGGCGATTGCAAATGTCCCATAATCCAAAACTCAGTCACAACACATATGTAATGTATACATTATATTGATTTATGTACCGTACATGTCTCCTAGATATCTAACAACCCTTAAATGTGTTTGTGATTTGGTTTTACAATGTTCTTCATTGATCACATCCAGGACAGAATGTGGGTGAAGTTTACAGATAACAGAAAATTGTTTATGATAATAAGTACTTTAAGATCACATTTAAGCGTTTTAAGCATTTTTTTAAAGTGCACAAAATGATCAATTAAGTAGATTAAAACAAATATTTTATTTTGATTGAAATTAAACAAAATGGCTGCTTTCATTGCATTTATGTTCTGCATTTTTTTTCTTCTTAAAAAGTGACCAAACTTATTACTCCACAACAAATCTTGTTCTGCAATTACAGTACAAAATAAAAACTCATTTCACATATTTTTTTAGCTTTGAAAAAACAATTAGTAAGAAACAAACAATAAAGAATGAATAACTAACTAAACCGAAAAGCCTTGAGTTAAAAAAATAAATAAAAATAAAAATAAATAAATAAATAAATAAATAAATAAACTAACCTATATTTTAATCAATCATCATCATCATGGATGATTAACCTATTCATATATTTGTGCAAATTCTGTCCTGGGTTTAAATGACGAAAAAAAAAAAAAAACTTGAAAATTACTCATTCAGATTTAGCAATCACATGTTGCAAAAATCAAACAGGTGTTTTTGAAAAACAATCATGCTTGTTTTGACTTGTAATAAAGTGGGTTATGACATGACCATGGCAAAATAACGCGGCTCATAGGGAGACCCCTGTTCTAAAAATAACAGCAAAAAAAAAAAAAAAAAAAAGAAGAAGAAGCCTACTATACGCTCAAAGAGGAGGCGTACTTCTCCAAATGACTCATGCGCTTCTTTTCCCAACGTTTGCACATTCCTACACACAAGCACAAATGTACAATCTGCCGCCGAGCTCCCCGAGAGAGGCTCTTCCGGTCGAGCGGGAGCCCATTAGAGAGGGTGCGAGTGGGAGTGGGGATTTTTTCTGAGCTCTTCCCACCAAAAAATAAAAAAATAATAAAAAAAATCAATGGCCAACTCTTTGCTGTCTCTTGGTTGACATGGCGGCCCCCTCGTTAGAAAAAAAAAAAAAAAGTCGCCACACGTTTTATTACCACTCGTCTACTCCTTATTTGCCATTTTCTTTAACTGTCCGTACTGTCGGAGGCTGCTGAGGAGTTTAAAGAGGAATAAAAGGCTTTGTGGGAAAATCAATAAGGCTTTTTGACTTTTTTGGGCTCTTCGCTTGGAGGAGATAAAAAGCTTTTTGCCGGGGAACAATGCATGCCTTTTCTCCACACCACACAGGGCAGCCATAAAAGTAGACGCGCTACAAAGCTCTCTCTCTGTTTCTCTCCATGTTTTTATGTCCACCTGCAAACGGCGCCTCCTTCCTGTGCTGTTAAACACGGCAACAAGTAAGCCTCCACCACCTTACGTCACAGCTAAAATCGATACGATTATTTTCGTGACACAAGAACAGAAACTGAGAAAATTCCCAAAGGTTTATCAATTCTTTGTCTATAAAATACGACTGTATTTACTTATGTATTACTGTGTATATTTAAAATATGATATACACCATACATTTTCATTATTGTTCTTGTCTATCTAATAGGGATGCTCGTTACCACTTTTTTAGCAATTTTTTTTTAAACCAAAATTACAACAACAAAAAAGCAGTGAAAAGAACAAGATTTAAGGGAAAAAATATTTTAAAAATGGTTTAAAAGACCTCGACCAAAGATATATGAAAACACTAAGGGCTATTCCATTTGCGTGCAGCATAGCAGCTAAATGTAGAGTCACCATGTTTGTTTGAACTCTGCACCCCACTAATTGGCCCCAGTCCACAGACCTCAGAGCCATACTGGGTTTATATTCCATTAGCAATTCTTTAATGAACCAAGTACCACCCAAAGTGCCACTATAATGAGCAACATTAGAATACAGCAGTATGCAGTCAGCTGAAATATTGATTCAAAACAAGAAACGTGTTAAACTTCTCGTCTTACAAGCAGTGACAATTTCGTCGATGAAGAATTTGTCAATTTTCGTCACAAAAAAATGTCCAACGAAAATTAAAGGAAAACTAAAATTGAAGCCATTCATTGAGACAATAACTATAAAATTGACTGATTGCCACAACATCACTTGCACACATTGAGGACACTTGGATTTAGGTCTGGGATTTGCTTATATCTTTCCTTTTTTTTTTTTTTTTTTGGTGTGTGTGCGTTTGCGTGCGTGCGTTTGCGTGCGTGTGTGCGTTTGCGTGCAAATACGTATACATTTATACTCATGAATTCACCTAAAACCTTATAAATATCCCATTACCCTTCGCCTTAACCAGGTACTTCAGAATCTTGCCAGAGTCGTGAGGTTCAAATGGTCAGGAGACCAGAGAAAAGGTCAGAAAAAATAAAGAGAAAAGAAAGATAAATCAAAGTGAAATCCAGCACCGACCAAATACTTCCTGCCTTCCCCATGGTTACAAAATCAAAGTCTTACGCCAACCCCGGAAGCCTCTAAATTCCAACAAATTAGCGAGATCTCAAGAGACCAGAGGAAAAACTAAAGAGAGGAAGGAGGGAAGGATCGATGAGGCAGAGTGAGATCAATAGAAGCCAGTACATCAAAGTGAAATCCAGCACCAACCAAACCCCTCCTGCGTGGTTACAAAACCAGAGTCTTATGCCAACCCCAGAAACCTCAAACTTCCAATAAATTGAGATCTCAAGTGACCAGAGGAAAAACTAAAGAGAGGAAGGAGGGAAGGATAGATAAAGCAAAGTGAGATCCACAGACACCAGCACCCACTGATTCAAGGGGCTGTGGGAGGGAGAGGCAAATTCTGTTTGAGTTTCAGTAGATGCTGGTGCGATGGATCTGGCATGCATGAGGACCACCACCAAAGAAAGAAGCCGTCAACCGCGGTCCAGCAAAGCGAGCACAGCCCCCCCCCCCCCCCCCCCCCCGGAGTCCCCAGGCCGCGGCAGCCCCAAGGCCACCCCCAAGCCACCCGAGCGGACACCGGTCGGCGAGCTTATATCTTTCCAAATCTTGAAATGTCTTTTTTTTTTTTTTTTTTGCTCCCCCAATTCTAGCAAGGTTCATTTTAATTTCGCACTCAGGACATTTGCATGCTCACGGAGAGCTTCTTGATCTTCATGTTGGTTCTGACTGACCTTAATGAGAATCTTGCCCTGCAGGCTCTGAGGACTGGGTAGCGTGGTGGACTCTCTGCTGAGCACGTGGCCGACGTCCAGCTTGTCGGCAAACACTTCCCGCAGATACTGAGCGATCTTCTTCTGTTGCTGGATGCTGCAGTGGTTCTCGATGGACAGAAGTACCGGGTACCTGCCGCCGCAACAAACACACACACACACACACACTGTACGTGAACCAGGGTTATTATAGGTTGGGAATTTTTCATTTTAGTTAGTTTTTATTTTATTTTATTTTTATTTATTTTTTAGTTCGTTTTAATTAGTTTTCAAGGTGGTTTTATTAGTTTTTATTAATTTTAGTTATTTCATAAAAGCTTAGTTTTAGTTAGTTTCAGTGTTAGTTTTAGTTTTTTTTTTTTTTTTAATGTGTATTACTTGTGCGCAATATTCAAAAACCACCAGGTGAGTGACGACATCTGAAGGTGTTTTTCTATTGGCTGCTGGTAGATGACGTCACTTCTGGGTGACAGACTTTCCTTTTTCCGTTTAATATCAAAATAAATCTGCCAAAAAAATCACATTTAAAATCATCCCCAAAGACTCATGCATTAAATTACCAAAGACGAAAACGAAGGACATTTTTGCTATAATTTTAGTTAGTTTTGTAAACATAAAATGTAGTCTCAGTTAGTTTTTTTTTTTTTTTAAAAAGCATTTTCGTTTTTAATTTTGTTTATTTAGTTAAATTATTCAGTTTATTAGTTTGAGGTTTTTCGTTAGTTTTAGTCAGCTAAAATTAGGGTTGTAACGATATCTGAACATTAGGATACGATATTATCACGATATGAACGTCACAATACGATAATTATCACAATATTGTGGGGGTTTTGGCGATATTTAAAAAAAGATTACAATATTGTAAAAAAAAAAAAAAAAAAAAAAGAGCTCATACTAAAAAAAAAACACAATATTGTGCTTTAGCACACATTGATCACTTCACAAGCAAATTAGGTTCCCCTTCATCTGACAATTAGCATAGATTTTAAACATAGAAGGCCAAAACATCCCTAATGAAAAATAAATGACACTAATAAACTAGCCACTAGAGGGTGCTAGAACTGCACAAATGGAAATCAACCTGACTTTTTAAACAGATGTGTTCCTTTTAAATACTGTGAACATGACGACGACGATATTGTGGCAGTTTTAATATCACGATATCACGATATTGCCCTTATCGTTACATCCCGTGAACGTAGCGTGACGGTGAACAAGCGAGAGTCCTTCCTCATGACATACATGTTCAAGGCCAACAGACAGGAAGCGAATGTTTCAAAGAAGAAATTTGAAACGTGAATCTGCAGTGACAACTGCAGAAATCACCTTGATGGACAGCGTGCGCGTGTGTGTGTGTGTGTAAGAGGGGTTGTATGTGTGTCTGTGTTTTCATTTAGAAAAGTGACTTTTGGCCACACGGTAGCAGAAATGTCAGCTTTGTCAGAGCGACAGTTTTGCCTCGGGGGAAGCAAGTCTGCGTTCACCTCTGCACTATACAAACACACACGCACACCCCCACAGGTGCCGTGAGACCAAAAGGGACAACAGAGAGAGTTACATCCAGTTATTTCATTTTCCCCCATAGTGACATTCTGTGCTTCTCTCAGGTGAAACAGGAGTGTATGCAGGTGCAATGCCACTTCCACGCAGTTAAAGGACCTTCATCATTTTGAGACAACTCGCAGAAAAAAAGGGAGAACAATAAAGAAAAATGGGATTTATAAATATATATGGTGAAATATATGGAACATAAAGTGGTGCCTTGGCTTATGAGCTTAATTCATTCCGCGGCCATACTTGTAACTCAAATTATTTGTACCTTAAATCAACTCAACTCGAATGGAAAGAATTTTTCAAACACATCCAAAATAGTCTTTTCAGGTTTTCAAGTGTGGAGTTATTTAAAGAGGAAGTCAAAACTTTTCTTTTTTTCTTTTTTTTTTTTTTTTACTTGCACAATACACAGCATTATGGGAAAATGTACTTTTTGTAGCATTTAGCCTACATGTACATTTGAACGTATTTGTGAGTATGTTTGGATGTATTTGTGAGTTTGTTCAAATGTTCAGCAGTTCCACGCTGCCAAACCATACAACATATTATGGCAAAGAAAATTTTTGGATGAACTTATAATGACTCAAGGATATTGCCTGCACTACCCTCAAGCACCTCTAGGGGCACAACGTGTGTTTTTGGCTTAATTATTTATTTATTTATTTATTTTTGAAAGGGGAAATCAACCCAAAAACATTTTTTTTGGACAATAATATGCTCTATGCAGCATGGTATTGTGGTTAATATTGCGTTAGTTTTGAATTAAGCTGCAAAATCTAGTCGTTTTTACCCATCTCATGGGGCGGCCATTTTGCCACTTCCTGAAAATGACATCCTAGTTGCTCAAGGCAATCACCAATCACAGCTCACCTGTTTTCTGAAGCTGAGCTGTGATTGGTTGTTACCCGTGATGGATCAAAATGGCTGGATTTTACGTCACAACTCTTATTCTGCAAATGTAACATTAATCAGAATGTCATGTTTACACTAGTGAGGTCACATATAACACATTATTGTCAAGAAATGACTTCCACTGTCGAAAATGCCGGAAAAAATTCTTTAAATCAGTATTTTCATGGGAAGGAGGCGAAAAATTTCGAGTTACCTAAATATTTTCGACTCCTACTGAACATGTACACAAGATTCAATAGTACGGTAAGCTTCACTAAACAAAGGTAGAAAGGTAAATATAAGTAAATAACTGATAAATGGTGAATAATTAGGCTTGGCGGACTGATGGAACATCCAAAACTCAGATTATGCACCAAATTCAGTGTGCGTGCACCAACTAATTTAGAACTCCTCCTAACTTGTGGTTTTCCGGTCACGACACAGCAGACACGTCCATGTATTAACTACCCTCGACAAATGCACTGCAGCCAATATAGTCACTGTTTAAAAGCGGTAGAAAGTGCAGGAGTCATGTGACCACCTCTTCCACACTTCCAGAAGACCATTAGCTTCATGTATCATGCACTACAAGCAAAAGAAACACTTTAGACCAATTAATTAGACACGCAATGCAAAGCCGCCGGGCGCACGGAACAAGCTGACAAGTTTCACTAAATAATAGCTAAACGGGCGCACAAACTCAATGCAATTCTATTTTTTGCTCCAACAAGCTGCTGCCAAATTGAAACTGCACTTCAGACTTAATTACACCGCTTGAAATCGGCTGCCGTGCTGCCACTGGCTTTTAAAAGGAAACAAATAGCTTTTATAACAGGAGCCACTGGCTTCACACGGCAGCGGAAAGAGTCGGCATCACTTTGGTGAGGTGGCGTTGGACGCTGCGGAGACAAACGCTCGCTCCTGGGGGGATTGGGAGGAAACACTGGTGAGCAGATGGCTCACTTGAAAATAAAATCACTGTTGTTTTCGAAAGCCAATGTTAACTGTTTGAACAGAAACCAGCTTTCAAATTGATGACTGCTGATTGGTGCATCGTGCTCCTTATGGAAGCATTTCTTCAGCTTTTTTGCATTCATGTTTCATAAAATCACCAAAGTGGACTGTGCGCGCTCAATAACGTAATTAACCACATATAGAATTGTCGGGTTTGCCGACAAAATGTCATTGTTGTTTGCCTCAGGGGGAATTAATGAAATGTCATTGGCTGTCTCACTGGTTATTGATGAAGGCGTATTTGTTGATGGTCTCGATGACGGACTTGAAGGTGATCTTGGAAGTCAGCGTGTAGCCGTGCTGGACCATCGGCTCGCCATCTGGACCGTCCCAACAGTCCACTGCAGAGAGAAGGAAGGAAAAACACAACCTCGTGTATCATTCTTGCGACGAGAGGGCCTCTTGTCCTTTTAACGCCTCTTCTCATTGCTCAATAATGAAGGTGAAGTGATGCTCGGGTTTGATGACACATTATCGCGATCTGGACGGGCTTGACTTTGGATTTTGGAAATGATCGTGAGATGAAAGCTTTATGATGCAAAATACACATGGAATGCTGTATTATAAGGTTACGGAAGAGGATTAGGGCCAGTGAAGAGAGACAAAAAACAGTTTGGCAGGATTCTTACTTTATTCTCAGAATGGGCTCTTTGCACAGCTCGACTACTTCCTGAACCAAATACCACGTTTTTGTTTCCTGTCTTTCATGAGTGGACAAACTGATTAATCCAGGTGTGTCTGGCCAATGTTGTTGTAGTTACTGAGATCAGGCACACCTGGATTAATCAGCTTGTCCACTCATGAAAGATAGGAAATGAAGGACTGGTGTTTAGTTCAGGAAGTAGTGGATTTGTGCAAAGAGCCCATTGTCACTTTAAAGTCAGAATTTTGACTTTATTCTCAGAATTCTGACTTTAAAGTGAGAATTCTGACTTTATTCTCAGAATTCAATTCTGCTACCATCCATCCATCCATCCATCCATTTTCTTAACCGCTTTTCCTCACAAGGATTGCGGTGGGTGCTGGAGCCTATCCCAGCTGGCTTTGGGCAGTAGGCGGGGTACACCCTGAACTGGTTGCCAGCCAATCGCAGGGCACACAGAGACGAACAACCATCCACATTCACAAGTACACCTAGAGACAGTTCGGAGCACCCAATTAACCTGCCATGCATGTCTTTGGGATGTGGGAGGAGATCGGAGTACCCGGAGAAGACCCACACAGGCACGGGGAGAACATGCAAACTCCACCCAGGAAGGCCGGAGCCTGGACTCGATCTTGCGTCCTTAGTAGAGGCAGACATGCTAACCACTAATCCACAGTACCGCCCAGAATCCTGCCAACCTTTTTTTTTTCCCTCTCTTCACTGGCCCTAATCCTCTTCCATAACAAGATCCTCTGACTAGCCCGACCCAAAATTGATCAATATATTGATTTAATCAAAAGGACCGGGGTCCATATAAAAGCGTTTCTTCTGGCACATCCATGCTGGTCATTTTCAGGAGTGACTGCTATACGGTTCTGATAAAACTGTATCTGTGACATGACTCGCCCACGTCCGTCCACTGACCTTCCACGCAGCGACAACCGGACTGGAGAACCCAGGCGTACATGTCCGTCTTGGAGTGCGACAGCAGCTGGTCTCCGGTCAGATACGTGTTGTGAGAGGAGGCGATGAAATAGTTGCACAGAGGCTGCTCCATGTCCTGGTTCACGTCGTTGTGCAGCGGGTTGAAAATGTCGCACGTCGGACTTCGCATGAGGCTTGTAAAACCTGGAAGGAGAAGAACAACAAATGGCTGATAAAGAGGTGGAATAGGAATCAGCATCCACGCTTCAACTCAATTTATGTTGCACAGTTCTGGCAAAAGTGCAATTTTAGCAACATCCTAACTATACTGAAAGAGGAAAGGACTTTGAAATTTAGATTGAAGTGGTGCTATGATGCTTATCTTCTTTTCTCACATTACAATTAATGTTGAGTTTCCCTTAGAGTGTTAAAAAAAAAAAAAAAAAAAAAAAACATTTTCAGCCAACATTACCTTTTCACTTTATTAAAAAAGGGGGAAAAAAACTCAAAATATTAGTAATTCCTCCTAATATTTGAATTTAAATAAATTAAATGTTTTATTAGAACTTTGCTTCAATTTAGTTCTTTTCGTAATGTCAAAACTAGCTTGTAAAAGTAAAATGTAAATGATATTTTGAGCTGTTCTGGCAAATTTAAAAACTACCTTATTTTCTTATATTCTCATAAGATTAGGAGTTTATTTTTGTAATATTACTTGGGTTTTTGTCCCCAGCAGATTAAATCATGGTTTATATTAAAAAAAAAAGATTTTTATTATACAATCAAAGTAGTACGAGTTTTTTTTTTTCCCATAAAATAAAAATATTGTCATATTTCCCTGCCTTTCCTCACAGGGTTCTTCTGTGCCCCGCCATGTTGTGGTTTGCGTGTGTGTACGATCATGGGGATATGGCGGGGAGAGATGGCTTTTTTTTTTTTTTTTTTTATTGTATTATGGATGTTTTAATTGTTCAGCACTTTGAGTTGCATTTGAATGTATGAAAGGTGCTATATAAATAAAGTTTGATTTGATGTTACAAATGTACAAATTTACAAAAATTTACAAAAAAAATCCTATATTATATTTTTGTTCTGAGAAAATATATTTTCCTGCTCATTTCAAAACTATGTATTTCCTCAACATATTTCACAAAAATTTCACATTTTAATTTTTTAAACTTTTTTTTTTTTCATGGTACCACTTCAACATCACATTTTAGTCATATCAAAACTTTCTTTTGTAATACTTTATTATTATTATTATTATTTAATTTCTTGCAATATCCCACCAAAATGTTTTTCTTTCTCAATATTAAAACTTAATAAAGTAAAAGAAAAACAATCTTTAAAAAAAAAAAAAAATAGAAAATTAAATCTCATTGAATTTCATGTATTTATTTATTTATTTATTTATTTATGGGTAGTTATGTAGGTAACATATAGTCTTGATTGAGACATAAACGTAAGACAAAAAAAAATAAACAAATAAATCTCATCTCTCCTATGTGTGCCAGTTCAAGGCCTGGTGGTTGGAGACCACTGCATGAACAGACATGTCTCTAGAAACGCAATGTAGAACATGATCTCTTCATCAACAGGTTGATCGTCCAGCAAAAAAAAAAAAACATTATTGAGGGGCAGGCTTTTAACGGTAACAGATGAGGACTCACAAAGCTGGGAAGAAAGCTTCCATTTATCCGTAGAGGGAGGAGGATGGAATGAGACAGGAATAGCAAAATCACCCCGGTGGGTGGGTGGTGGGGGGGGGGGGGGGGGGGGATCTTGCAGTTATGCGAGTGGACATCCATCTTGTGACGCTTCTATCAAATTCTTTGAAAATATCTATGTGAGACAAGATTATTTGTGTCACAAAGGAGCATGTCGCGGGCCCCGTAAGGCATGAGGCCGGCGTCATGGCGTGATCAGTCAGACTCGTCATGCCGCCTCCCACGACGGCTACAATGACATTAGTCTCGCTCCTACACCTCCTCGCGTTCGCCGCCGCGCTCTGACTTCCCAATTTACTCACGCCTCTTCGCTCTGTCGCCTGCCTTAAGTCGAGTCTTCAGATGGCACTCGCCATGACACTGAGGACTGAGTGTTTGCTAAAGAACTTTTTTTTTTTTTTTTTTTTTTTTACATATTAGCACCACGGCCTCATGACATGACAGAACATCAACGTGGAAGAAAAGCCTGCCTGCACTCACCGTCTGTGTTGTAGTTCACCTCAAAGGTGTTTGATTGCTCTATCGACACAATATGGGATCAGTCATCTCGTTGAATAAAAAAAACAAAACAAAAAAAAAACACGTAAGTTTCCCACTAACAACTACAGCAAGTGTAATGGCGAGTTAGCCAATAAATCAATGATACAGGGAGTCCTCGAGTTAAGGCGTTTCGGCTTTACAGCGGTTACGCCCAGTCCACCATTTTGGCCCCGTCCACCATTTTGGCTCCTTGTCCGCCATATAGCCCGCAGTGTTTTCCCCTTGTCCGCTATTTAGCCTTTAGCTAGTGCTAGCGCTTGTACACTTGTGGGAGTATCTTTGGCTTTTCCGCCCTCTTTTTTTTTTTTTTTTTCCACATCAGCCTCTGCCCCACTTCTAGTACTAATTTTGTCAGTTTTAGTCCAACTTCAGTCACGCTTGTTAGTTTTTAATCACAGTTAGTCAATCTCATCCCATTTTTATTTAGTCCATTTTTTTGTTGACTAGAAATCTAGCATTTTAGTCCAAGAAAACGTAATTTTATTCACCCAGCTTTAGTCAGGACAACCATTTTACCCCTGCATATATATATATTTTTTTTTTTGTCAACGGACTATATTGAACCTTTTCGGATCTAAAACTATTTCACATCAAATTTTCTGATCTTTTTGATGAAAACCAACTTCACACACAATTACAGTGGCTACTATGGCTCTATGCTATGACCTAATCAGTTAGCTAGCATTAGTTAGCAGTCATATTAACATTATTTGGGAACGTTCTAGCCGTTGGATTAATGTTGAGTTAGAACTATGATTTACTTTTTTTTTTTTTTTTTTTTTTTTTTAAGGACACTGAAATTCAATTGCCTACTGAATATAAAATTCATTTTATGAATTTATATATTTTTTAGAAATATTTACATCCATCCATCCATCCATCCATTTTCTTGACCGCTTATTCCTCACAAGGGTAAATATTTACATATACTTTTTAAATATATTTGAAAATCTCATGTACCCCCTGGAGTGCCTTCACAGGGGTCTCGTACCCCTACTTGAGAACCACTGTACTAGATTATTTGGATGTTGGTCCAAACCTCTTCCTGCACTCTTTTCCGAGCAGTTTATATATGAATATTTATGTATGCACAAAGAAAATACTATACCCAATAAAGCGAGGCTCACCTTCAATCCCCATGACACCTTTTTGTTTATTCTCATCAGACACCTCAAACTTGTCAATGATTTCTGCCACGAACTCCGGAGTCACATTGACCATCTGTGGGGACAAAACAAAAGTGGTCTTATTACAGAGATTAAATATGACCTTTACAGCACAAACTCAATCTGTATGACAGAAGATCGACACTATTTTCTCAGTATGATATTAGTTTATTCAACTTTAGTTCAGTGAAAGTGGAGTCATGTAACATAAACATTAATGCACTCAACATTGTGGAAAACTAGCGATATGCAAATCACCATCTACTTTGTTGCGCAGGAAACTTATTGTAAACAGCCAGTGGGACTCTGCAGTATTTCGTCAGAGCGGTGCTGCTGTTTTGGTTAGCAACACTTTTGAACTGGGCTCAACTCTTTTAATATCTGAATGTGCACATGCCTTGGTAGGTGCTGCAGTTTTTGTTAGCAACAGAGTTCATACAGGCTCATATATCTGAAGTGAGGTCATCGAAATCACAGTTACCAAATATGGAACTTGTTTACAATATGCAGTAGAAATTAAACAATCATCAATGACTGTTTGCATTCCTCGATAAGTGCTGCTGTTTTGGTTAGCAATGGATTTCGACTGGGCTCTACTCTTCAATATCTGCATATGAACAATTATGTCTAAGAAGTGAAATAATTACTGTTACTGTGCTTGGAGCTCCTTTAGAACATTCATCCGAGACCGTTTACATTCCTTGGTAGGTGCTGCTTTTTTTGTTAGCAACAGAGTTCATACGGGCTCGGCGCACTGTGCATCTGAAGTGAGGTAATCGCAATCACAGTTACCAAACATGAAACTCGTTTACAACATGCAGTAGCAATTAAACTCATCAGTGACTGTTTGCACGCCTTGATAAGTGCTGCTGTTTTGATTAACAACAGAGTTCAAAGAGGCTATGTTATTAACTTTGTAATATCTATGTTTTTTTGGGGGTTTTTTGACAACAGCATCCATGAACAGAAAAGTCTAAGGTTTAATGACTCGACTTACTTGATACGAGCTATCACTTGACCTACTTGTTGTCTTGTGAGACAAAATTGAAGGTGCTAGCAATAGATGGTGGCATCAAATGTCACAAAATGCAACAGAACAAAAAACATCCCAGGTACTTTCTTCAAGCTATCTATGCCAGCCCCAGTTGGAGGATTGTACAAAAAAAGAAAATCAAGTCTCCAACCTTTTTGCTAGCTTAATGCTAAGACACGATGCAAAACACCATAGACTGGCTTAAAAAACTAGCATCAGCGCCCCACGCTCTTACCTTCTGCTCGCAGCGCAACATGTTGGCCAGCTCGTCGGCCGTCAGGTGGTCCTTCCTGTCGCTGTAGGCCATCATGAGCAGGAAGAGGTCCCGCCGCATGGACATCATCTTGTAGAAGACGGCAAACTCGTCGTATGTAAGCGTACCCTGCTGATCGTCCGTATCTGCTTCCTGGGGGCGGGAAAAAAAAAAAAAAAGAAAAAAAAAGTCACGTCAGTCGCTGCATAAATGTTGCAAGTCATGATATATTGATGACAGCAGGAAGTCATATTTCACTGAGTGGGAGCAAACCACACTTCTGACGGCACCGAAGGTGTATTCAAAATCCAGCAAGGAGGTTAGACTTGTGTTTGATATTGACTGCATATTGTTTTGTTGGCAACAAATCACATAGCCAGACACCAAATGTATTAAATTATATATTGAGTAATATAATACTACAAATATAAATAAATAAATAAATAAATATAATACATTAATAATAAATAAATAATATTGAGAAAGTTCCTGATATATCATAATAACCAGAATCTTCATCGCCTAAAAAGGTCACCAATTGCCAACATATAATAAACTCAGAAATCAATTTAAATACTATTGATTTGAGCTTTTAACGAGTCAAAGTTTCAAGGCCAGACATGCCAATCAATAGAAAACTTCATTAAACTACAATTTTTATGTGATTAGCCACCGGGTGCACAGTCCAAAATTGATTTGGAGCAAACCACATTGAGTAACGAATCAACTCAAAGGCCTTGATGAAAGCATCCCAGATGTGTCATTATTTTTTCAATCCGCCATCATTTGAGAATATAATCACCAAAAAAACATGCCGTTTTCAGCACAAAATCACTTTGTATGTCTGAGGATCATTAAACTAGCTTACAGAATTTTACTCAATGACAAGAAGCAAAAAAAAAAGAAAAAAAAAACGGAAGGAAAAGGAAACCAATAAATCAATTATGAAACTCCAAATTCCGCGCTGACAACAAATGCATCATTCCAACCATGACACCATAGAGAACGTGCTTTTTCTGTATTTAATGGCTATTTGAGTCCAAGCTTTCCTTTCATATCGTCACACACGTTGCCCAAGGACACGCACAGCACGCCTCGCTGCTCGTTCCAGTCGGCCACCTCACACTGACAGCTCGCCACCGCCGCCGCCTCATATCACCTGCATCTCACAGGGACCCATTCCCGCTGACGCCCAATCTAATAATGGCGGCTAATCCCTCCATCACAAGACAACTGGATGAGCTCGCCCGACGATACACATGCAAACACCTGACAGAAATGTTGAGGAATTCTTCATGCCGTGGTTACCGAGCTTTATCGGAAAATCGGTGTACGGGGTTGTTTGTCACACAAAGCGCATCAAGTACAGCAAAAGCGCGGGCACACAAGCGGCTCGTTATCTGCTTTCCGTGAAATCAAAATCATTTCGCCCGGATATAAATGGAACCGCCTTCGTTCCTCTCATTACTCGGCAATAAATTATTTTTATGGCATCATTTTTTCAACTAGGCTTTTATATCACCAGGCCAAAGTGAAGTCACAAATCATTGAAAAAACAAAACAAAAACAAAACAAACAATGACGACTAAAGGAGCAAAGATCTGTTAGCTGTTCCGCTTGGGTTCCTAATCAAGTGAGACATTGATGGTGATGAGAATTGCGCTGCAGCACTGAACACTGCGTGATCCTCCTCAGAAATATCACTAATGTCCCGTGTGGAGCTCTGACATTAGCCCAGTGTGACTTGTCCTTTAAAAATTAAGGCTCTTCTGCTACTTTTTACCCTTTTCACCCTCACCTAAAACTTTTCATCTTCTCTGAGAACATATAACTGCTCATGCATTTTGAGAAAGCCAAAATAAAAAAAGAAAGAAAGAAAAAACAAAGAAAATTATCTGAGTATACTGCTCGGCAACTGTCATTATTTATTTTAATGGTGTAGAGCGAGGACATTTCATTAGGTACATTGGTGAATTCTGCTTGGTCTTCAAAAATATGAGAAGAACTTTTATATAATGAGTTTTGATTAATACAGTTGTCAGTTACTATTATTAACCAATGTGCTGCAGGAATATAATTTCACTTCATTGGTCCAAAATTATTTACTGTATTTATTTCAAATTACGTATTTTTGTTCATCTATCTAAAATCACATCATAAAGGCACATTTTTTAATTCTGTTCTTGCATTGGATCACATTGACAGCTAAGGCTGTTTGAAAGCGCTATGTAAATAAAGATGACTTGACTAGAAGGCGCAAGGATACCTAAGGAAGCGGCATACTGAACATATATAACATCATGTATCTTTAAGTTCCCGTTTTTCTGACTAAACATGAACGATGCAAAGATGGATGTCTAATTTTCAACCAACCCCCCCCCCCCCCCCCCCACCGCACCTGGAACATTTGCTTGACCTTCCTCCGCGGCAGATTGACGTTGAGCTTGTGGAGGAGTTGGTAGATCTCGTCTATGTTCAGCAGGCCGTCGCCGTTCTTATCAGCTTCCTCAAACGTCTGCTTCATCCACGTCACTACATACGTTAAGGATATTTGTTGTGTATTTATATGAATATATATTTGTGAGTGTGCAATTACACTTTATTCTAGTACAGGAAGGAAACAAAGGGCAAGACACATGATGACAATGCTCAAATAGTGGCCCCAAATAGATGTAATAGATGCCATTGCAACTTATTCAGGCATTCCAGAGTTAACAGCAGCCCATTAGAACTCGAGTGCTGACTAAAACAGCAGCACCTACTTGGGGAGCCACTATAAATGCAGAAGACACTACCGTTTGCAAACGGACATTCAAACGTTAACTTCTGAGCCCATTTAAATGGATGGATGGATGGATGGATGGATGACACTATATCTATCAGCCATGTTTTACAATGTGTCAAGGATATTGGTCATGGGTGCGCTGCCGTTTGGCCAGAGAGTCCTCGTCACTGATGCCGGCCATCAGGTAGCGGAGGCCGGTGAGCCAGGTCCGAGCTTCGTCCGAGTTGGACGTAACCAGGTCCAGGGACTCCATGTGGTTGCCATGGTAGATGGTGAAGCAGCACGCCGGGTCCAAGCTGCCCTCGGGATGCCGATGGAAGATGTCCGACTGGCCGCCCTCCGTCACTTTGTACAGCGAGTCGATAGTGACTGACGGCGGGGAGAGGGATGCAAAAGTAGAAGATTACGACGACGAATTACAGGTCGCCCCCGAGCTACAAATATTGGAATTATGAATGTTCGCAGATATGAACAAACTCTTGCTGATGTACATAAATCTCATATACTCTCTTTCTCTCTCTTTTTATTATTTTAATTAATTAAAACATTTTTATATTATGTTTTTAATTTTATAATAATAATAATATAATAAATGTTTTATTCAATTTATCTTAATGTAATAAAATTTTATTTTAAAACATTTTTCATTTTAATTATTTTAATACATATTTAAATTAAGTAATAAGCAATTTTAAAGTTTTAATATTTTATTTTTTAGTTTTCTAATAATAATAATAATAATAATAATAATAAATATATGTTTCATTTAATTTATTTTAATGTAATAACATTTTATTTTAAAAGTTTTCATTTAAATTATTTTAAATATTTTTTAAATTAAGTAAAAAGTTATTTTTAAAGTTTTAATATTTTATTTTTTCATTTTATAATAACAATATGTTTATTCAATTTATTTTAAAGTAATAACATTTTATTTTAAAACAGTTTTCATTTGAATTATTTTAAATAATTTTGAAATTAAGTAAAAAGTAAAAGAAAATCATTTTAATTATTTTAATTAATTTTGAAATTTTAATATACATTTTTTAATTTTATAATAAATGTTAATGTTTTATTTAATTTCTTTTCATTTAATCAAATTGAATTTTAAAACAAAATTGGTGGTACTTCTTGGGTATGGTGTCAATCATCGTGTTCAATGGAATAATCAATTGGAAATCCATTCTAAAATGATGTATTAACAAAAGACCTACAGTATCATAAGTAATTCATTGACATGGCATGAAAGTACATGACATTAATCATCATCATTGTCTGTGTAGCTGAACCCTGCACTTGGTCTGAATATTTAAGAAGGAAAAAAAAACAGAATTCAAATCCAGTAAAGCCTTTTTATTTATTTATGTATTTATTTATTTAATTTTTTACTATCGAAGCATATTGGATGCACCCAATAAAGCAGCCCCTTAAAAAGCGACTTGATTTGATTCTGAGCCAAAATGTTTTTTGTCACCATCCATTGTAGAATGATCCATTTCCCTCCCCCTGCATAATCGCATCTCCTAAATTCCGCCTCTCCTGACAGTAACAATATGGCCGCATCGTTTTACATCCCACAGACACACACACACCCACAAACACACACGCACACATATTTTTGGAAAAAGACGAGTGTGTATTTCACAAGTGCGGCTAGTGAACATATTTAAGAGGCTTATCGAACGCTGACAGCGGCAAACTGTGTCATTTTTAAACACGTTCGTACACATCCATAGGCGTCTCAGTGGGCGAGAAAACAGAATAATCCTCTCGGTGGCAGCAGCGAGTAAAGATCACTTACACGCGCGCTCACACACAACTAACTTGTCAGCCATTTCAGGTGAAAGAGGACGACATTTGTATCAGGAGTTTCCGCGCACGTCAGCGTGCGAATTTGCCGATGCAGGTGTACCTAATGAAGTGGCCCATGTCTTGATTTTGTGTGTGCGCGCGCGTGCGTTCGTTGGAGCGTGCGAGCAAACGTACTCTTGGCCTTCTCGCTCTTGCGTGACGGCTTCCAGCGGATGCAGGAGCGATGCTCATCCAGGTAAAAGAGCCTCACCAGCCCCTTGGATCCCGCCTTCAGCTTCACCATCTGCGTCCCGGACTGCATCACGCTCATGCATCGCTCCACTGAGGAGGAAACGCACACACACATTTATGACAAAAAAAAAAAAAATGAAGGTCAGGAGAGCGTGACTGTAAGACACAAAAGACGTAGGTGTGTGTTCGTTGTTGGTCGGGGTGGGAATCTTTGACTGATTCGATTTAAATCTGCTTTTTGGGTCTGCAATTAATCGATTTTCGATTCAGAACAACTTTTGATTCAAAATGATTTGATTTGATGACTTCTGCTCCAATTTATAGATGTGCAACGAATCGTCATGATCTACTCCAGTCTGACTCGCTAATGCTAATTAGCGCACTACTCGCGGCACTTTTATCACTCAAAAGAACGGCTATAGTCAGACAAAAACGCTTGAGGAATGTTTACAGAGAAGCATCTTAATGTTACTTACCGGCATACGGTCTTCCCACGCTGCAAAAACAACAACTTTTACTGGCATAACTTGATTGTGACTTCCCTTCTTTTCCTTCTACTCTCTAATGTGGCTACAACTTAAACAGTGTATGTGTTGAACCACACTGTCTCCTTTGTGGCCAAATTGGGTACAACATGAACAGCACTTCCAATAAAAGCACACACAAACATGGGCAAGACAGCATAAAACAATTTAAGTAAAATCGATTTGGGGAAACTTATACTCCATTCTGAATTGTACTAAATGAGAATCGCGATTCTTACGAGAATCGATTTTTTTTGGCACACCCCTAGTTATTTGTCTTTTCGTTCCTCTCACTCAACATGGGCAAGGTCAGAGCGTGAAGCGCACACAGAGAAGTTGTTGTGCGTGTGGACACAAGGCTATCTATCTATTCGCTGTGAGAGAGCCCTGAAAGCAGCTCATAGAGCGGAGACACAGAGTCATTGATGCACAGGAAGAACATCTCGGAAGCAAACGTCTCAGCTTCATTCAATGCAGTGGAAGCAGAAGACTTTCTTTGGGTACACCTGCGCATCCAACGCACAATTATGTATAAGACATTCCTCTAATATGACTGTTGCTAACCAAAACAGAGGCATGACCGATGCATAAATGTAGGAATAATTGTAAATAAGTTATCATACATTTGCTGCCATGAAGGACTGCTTCTGCTTGCAATGAAGAATGCTTCGAATGATCACATACACATAGCCTGGCTATTTGAAGATGACTCAAAAAGCTGAAGAACCACAACATCTAACGCAGCAGAATGGTTCGAGCCAGTCTGCTGAGGTTGCCTGTTTTCTGTTAAGAAATGATTGCAAACTTGACCACACGTACTCAGCAATCTTCCACTCACATGCACAACACATAGACAAACAAATACACTGTGTTCCAACTATGCCTTGCATTTGCATTTTTAGAGTTGGAACACCCATGTAACTAGGGGTGTGGAAAACCAAATAAATAGAGAGGGTGAGGAGAGGACTCTTCAGAGAGTGCAGGAGTGAATCGTATCAGTCAGTTCCTCGCCTCTCTCCTCGCGAGCCCTGAACTGAGTGTCTTCTCTCCTTTTTGT